>NC_056733.1:407823268-407966932 GCF_019279795.1 Protopterus annectens | reverse complement strand
GAATGCAATTCTTCAAGTTCCTCTGGGAGATTCCTGGTCCGACTTTCAAAAAGGGGTCGAGGCAGTAGAGCAATATACTGCTTGAATATCAAATGGATGAAGTAGGTGATTTTGGTTAAGGTGTTTGTGTCCACCCAGGCGAGGTCCCAAGGGTAAAAATGCAGGGGAATGCAATTCTTCAAGTTCCTCTGGGAGATTCCTGGTCCGACTTTCAAAAAAGGGGTCGAGGCAGTAGAGCAATATACTGCTTGAATATCAAATGGATGAAGTAGGTGATTTTGGTTAAGGTGTTTGTGTCCACCCAGGCGAGGTCCCAAGGGTAAAAATGCAGGGGAATGCAATATAGGGGCGCACTCCTAGCCAGGGACACACCGCAGCAGAGGATGAGTAGGAATCAAAGATTCAAATCAAACTTCTATTTGTTTAGCATATATCTTTTTTCTGTCCATCCCTGATATCATTAAAAGCTGCTCCACACCTTCAACCAGACTAAATCTTGACCAATACTTAATTTGTGCCTTATTTACATAGCATGGCCCTGATTGACAGAGTCCAGAAATTCAAATACTTAGGGCTGTGAACAGGCCCATCTATCTCTTTTACAACCTATCATGAGGAGACTGGGAGGAGCATTACATAATATGGGGTGGGGCCAAAATAACCATGTGGTTTGCAAAGTGACTATACAATCAAAAACAGATGATACTTGTTAGAGGGCACTGGCAAGGGAGGAAAGTGAGTTAATAGTGAGATGTCATAGAATTCATTAATGGAACATATCCTGTAAACTTGTGTCAGGTATCACACAGGGACTGGACAGCATGAAAATATTATATATTTATAATGCAAAGTGTGTTACTGTAGTCTCTAATGGGAGTTGTAGTCTCCAGAGAGACTTGCAGTGGCACTCATTGTGAGCAGAAGGTTGGCAACTGGGATTTATCATAAAATTGTGCAAGACTATATACCTTGGAGGGGAAGACCCAAAGGCAATATACAATAAAGGGTGGATGACTTTAAGCAGGACAGGGGGGACAAATTATTTGCCATAATAATTACACATGATGCAAATTGTGCCAAGGTATATGTCATGACAATATGATATCATACTGACTGGTAGTTTAACACAGGGTATTAAAGATGCAAACAGTTAATAAGCTTCAGCTTGGGGTCCTGTGTTTGATTCTGTTATTCTCCATTTGCCTACTGTGTGGTCTTTGGATTGCTGTAAAAAAGATGCTTGTCTCTAGATAATTTAATTGGTTAACAAATTAATCAAAAGCATACATGTGCTGTGAAAGGGGAATGGCAAAGGTTGGCAATATTCTGAAGTGCAGTGTGTAAGATATTCAGTTCAAAAATGGTGAAGTAATTGTAGCATTCTAAGGGGCACTGGGAAGGCCACATCTGAAGCAGTGTAAGCAGTTCTGAATGGCATACACAGAAATGGAAATTACACTGGTAGAAAGGATGCAACAAAGAGTTACCAAGTGAATAGTATGTAAAGGTTAGGTATGAGTACAGACTTAGAAATCTGGACGTGCATTCAATAGAATATAAAATCATTTGTGAACCAAATAGCATCAGAACTACCTGATCACGTATCCTAAACTTTGCTTGCTACAGATATAAAAACTTAGTCCACACAGGAGTACTGCTTTGGAAACCCTTTATTAAATAAACATGAATACATAGATTAAGCACTTCTGTCCACTACATGGACTTCATCAGAATAAAAGACACATAAAAGACAGCACATTTAAAAATATTAACTAAACTTCACCCTCCGAATACAATTGGGTAATTACTTAATTACAATGAGGCTATATAATCCATGAACAACCTCTCATGATTCACTGTAATAATAACCTATATAAGTATCACATATAATAAATAGATATTTAAAAGTACATGTACACTCCATAAAAATATAAATATATATTTGTGTATATATATATATATATATATATATATATATATATATATATATATATATATATATATATATATATTAATAAATATAAGTAAAACAAGACGTGTATAAAAACTTTTTGCAAATATAAGGAGGCTTTTAAACGCAGTACACATGATATAGAGACCATAATGTTCAGACCATAACCAGTGGAATAGTTACATTTCAACTGCCATCTTAACTCTTTCTGCTCTAAAATGTCCTTCCATGGGCCTCCCCTGGCTGTATTCTCGATAGCATCTAGTATATAAAATTTGAAGCTATGAGTACTGTTTATTTTTATATGCTTATATAAAGTATTACAATTATGTTTTTTGCTTATATCATACTTCTTTTGTTATTAATGGTTTTGGGGAGGTGTTTTAAAACAGAGGTTTTATTGTTTCAGTTCAAGTGTATATATGTGGCCCAATATCAGGCATGCCCTGCATTTTATATAGGAAAGGCAGAGAAGCATTTAAGAACAAGAATATATCAGCATGTTTATGATATAAGCAAAAAAGATCAATGGTTATGGTCTGAAAGATATGGTCTCTATATAAAGTGTTTCCCTTTTAAAAGCCTCCTTATATTTGTAAAAAGTTTTTATACAGGTCCTATTTTACTTATATATATATATTTATATTTTTATCGCATGTACACATACTTTTACATATCTAGTTATTGTATGAGATACTTGTATATTTTTTTATTACAGTGAATAATGAGAGGACGTTCATGAATTATATAGCCTTATTGTAATTAAGTAATTACCAAATAAGATCTGGAAGGGTAGTGTTTAGTCAACATTTTAAATGGGCTTTGTTTTATGTGTCTTTTATTCTGATGAAGTCCATGTAGTTCACTGTTTAAAATCCGCCTCTGAGCATTTTTTTCTGGCTATACTGCTCAGACAAGCTCCACGTGGGTTTACAGAGTGGTCCTAGCAGCAGGGAACTCAGAAAAGCGACTACCTTCTGGATTTAAGTATCTTTGCTTTTTTTTCACTTGATATAGCTTCTGTAGCTTACCTTGAACTAGCCTGAACTGTTTTTTAACTGATTGCTGCATTATTTTAAAATCTGCACTTAAAGTTACATTTTAGTCGAATTTGATCGAAAGTTTGCTTGTTTGTTTGTTTCATTTAACTGTGGAGGCTGCCCACTAAAGTGTGCTAGCCTGTGTAACTAATTTATCACTGTTTCTGCATTTTCTGTGTGTTTCTACCAAAAAAAACAAAAAAATAATCCTTGTTTTCCCGCCTTCCTCGACTAGTTTAGACCAGATTACAGGCATTGCTGTATTCTGGGCTGTGGTGTAGTTCCTGTGTTGTCCATTACCTTACTTGGATAGAAGGAAGTTTCTTTGCTCACCAGTGGGAGTGGGGAGCCTTGAGCAGCCTACCTGTCCTTGGGGAAGTGACCTCAGCACAAGAAGTTGTAGTAATTGGTTGTTTGGGACCATTTCCAGCTCTTTTGTAGTTCACTGTTTAAAATCCGCCTCTAGGCGTTTTTTTCTGGCTATACTGCTCAGACAAGCTCCACGTGGGTTTACAGAGTGGTCCTAGCAGCAGGGAACTCAGAAAAGCGACTACCTTCTGGATTTAAGTATCTTTGCTTTTTTCACTTGAAATAGCTTCTGTAGCTTACCTTGAACTAGCCTGAACTGTTTTTAACTGATTGCTGCATTATTTTAAAATCTGCACTTAAAGTTACATTTTAGTCGAATTTGATCGAAAGTTTGCTTGTTTGTTTGTTTAATTTAACTGTGGAGGCTGCCCACTAAAGTGTGCTAGCCTGTGTAACTAATTTATCACTGTTTCTGCATTTTCTGTGTGTTTCTACCAAAAAACAAAAAATAATCCTTGTTTTCCCACCTTCCTCGACTAGTTTAGACCAGTTTACAGGCATTGCTGTATTCTGGGCTGTGGTGTAGTTCCTGTGTTGTCCATTACCTTACTTGGATAGAGGGAAGTTTCTTTGCTCACCAGTGGGAGTGGGGAGCCTTGAGCAGCCTACCTGTCCTTGGGGGAAGTGACCTCAGCACAAGAAGCTGTAGTTATTGGTTGTTTGGGACCATTTCCAGCTCTTTTGTAGTTCACTGTTTAAAATCTGCATTTGCACGGCTTTGCACGGTCGTACGCATAGCGCAGCACTGGTTAAACAAGGTTAAACTTTTTCTGGCTCCGCCAAGTCTGTTCTTCAAATTTTCCCATAAGGAAGCTCTACTCTTAGTATAACCAGACTACTCACTGTATTATAAGCCTAGCACTTGTTCTCAATACTTCTCTACTAAGTAAGCACTCTCGTACTAAGTAAAGCACTACATCTACTTACCACCCCTGTGAATACCCACTTCCCTTGAAGGTATACCACTCCCTTATACTGTTCTAGCATGTCGAGTGGTAGATTACTGGCGTCGTCTCCAGTTCAGCTGGTCAATCTGGGCATCTTGAGACAATGCTACAATTGTCTCATGTACACAGACAACCCTCTCCTCCTCCCAACAAACACAAATACATGTGAGAGATACAACTATATAGCCAAACTGGAGGCTGAACTCTCTCAACTCAGGGCTGGCATGACCAGACAGGAGGAGATGGCAACCACACACACAACAATCCCAGTCCCACATAGACCTACCACAACTGCAAACCAAACACATAAAAACACAAAGACATACTTGAAGCCTCTAATAAAAACTTACCAAAACAACAGAGGCTCCCAAAGCAGACATCCAAAAATCCACCACCTCAAAACAAAACACATGCAACACATACTTCAATAAATCAGTGTGTCGACCAATCGCAGCCCTTAAGGCCAAACACCTTGCCTGATACACTAGTAATAGGTGACTCCATAGTCAGACACACTGATGTCCCACTGACCAGGCTGAACAAGGAGAAGGTGACTGTGAGCTGTCTATCAGGAGCTAGGATCCGCCACATAACACACGCACTCAGGTCACTCCAAAGCAAGTACAAATATGACTCCGTCATTGTCCATGCTGGTGTGAATGACCTGAGACATACCTCCTCATGAAAAGAGACATAGAGGAGCTCTCTGATTATGTAGCCCAGGCTGGTATGACCCTGACCCTGAGCAGCATCTTGCCCTCACCAAGAATGATACCACAATACAAAGACAAGATGATCAGCTTTAACAATTGGCTCAAGTACTGGTGTCATTCTAAGGGGATCCAATGTCTGTCTGCCTGGGATGATATGTTGGACAAGCCATGCTGCTTTGCAAGGGATGGCTTACACCTGTCACCACTGGGCTTCCGGATATTGGCTAAGGCTCTTGCCACCCCCATAGTGCCTTTTTAGGCAAGGCTCAAAGACAAACCCACCTCCTTAGAAAACAAAAATGGAAAAAACTAAGGGTAATGCTGCTCAATGCCAGAAGTCTAAATCTCAAGATGCAGGCACTTGATGCACTCCTCAGCATGGAGAACATTGACGTCTGTGCAGTAACTGAAACCTGTTTCAAGGCTCCTGAGAGCACCCCAGCACTACCAGGCTATACCTCGTATCATGCTTTTCAGCCCCAAAACCCGGGCTGAACCACAAAGGGAGGGGGAGTGTCCATATTCATAAAGGACACTCACACCTCCAGGTTAGTAGCAACACATGAAGCATCAGAGACCATACAGGTGCAACTAACCATAAGCAAAACGCTATACAACTGGTAGCATGTTACAGACCACCCTCCCAATCTCAAGAACCCCACTCAGCCTTCCTGAAGACATTGGAGGATATGAATGTATCACAAAATACCATCATACTGGGAGACTTCAACTACCCAAACATAGATTGGGTACATTATTCTAGCCCTAATACCCTAGCCCAAAGGTTCCTGGAATTCATAAATTCAAATGCACTGGAACAACTAGTCACCTCTCCCACTAGGGGGGATAATATACTAGACCTGATCATCACAAACATGGGGACAAAATGCTCCACACCGGAAGTATACCCCTCACTAGTGAGATCTGACCACAAACTAATCACCCTGGATATACATATCCCACCTCCACCCCCAGCACAAAAGACCACAGTGAAAAACTTCTCAAAAGCAGACTTCACTCTTCTTAAGACTAAGGTGGTATCCTTTAAGCCCACTGTGCCAGTGGATACCACATCCCAGAATGCCAAATCCTTCACAAATGCTTTCTATGGACATCTCCAAGAATGCATGGATCATGCAATCCCAAACAAATCCAAGTCCCTCTCCACCAAATGTAAGCGTCCTGTCTGGTGGATCTCAGCCATAAACAAATTGTATAACAAAAGAAGGAAGCTACTGCACGTCAGAGCGAAATCCCATGAAGGGAAGACATCTCTGATCAACATTAGCAGAAAACTACATTCTCTCATAAAAACATCCAAGGCAAACTTTGAGAGAAAAATCGCTAAGGACACTAAAGATAACCACAAAGCCTTCTTCAGCTATGTTAGAAACCTGGGCAGAAACCCTCAGATATGCTCAGAGTTGGTTCACAACAACAAAAATACACTGAACCCACAGATATTGCTAACATTCTGGCTGACAGGTTCAGTGCAAATTTCTCACCTCCTTCACCCCCAAAAGAAGAAATACTTATCCCAGCTGAATGTAATCTCCCTGTCATCTCAGATGTACAAGTGAGAACCGCCCTAAACAAAGCAAAAAACACAGCATCAATGGGACCTGATGGTATCCCGGGTGCGTGTTACGTGAACTCCAAGAGGAGCTAAACCCACACATAAAAATGCTATTTAACCTTAGCCTTACTGGGATATGTACCTGAACACTGGCATACAGCAACAGTGGTCCCACTCCACAAGGAGGGTGCCTCTACAGACCCTGGAAACTACCGCCCATAAGCTTGACTAGCCTGGTCTGCAAAGCTATGGAAAGAATCATTATGGAACTCATAAACAGAGACATAGGGGACCTACAGACGCTTGACCCCACCCAGTTCGGCTTTGTAAAAGGCAGATCCTGCCTTTTAAACCTGGTTGACTTTTTCAAAACAGTCACTAGAGCCATTGATGAGGGCAAAGCAGTCCATACAGCATACCTGGACTTGGCTAAGGCCTTGACACAATACCCCACTCAGGCATCATAGATAAGCTAAACAGCTTAAAAGTAAACCCTTATGTCACTAGATGGGTTGCAAACTGGCTAAAGGACAGAACCCATAAAGTTAAAATCGCTGGAGCAATGTCAGACTCAAAGCCAGTCACAAGTGGTGTCCCACAGGGATCTGTCCTGGGACCCCTCTTGTTCGGCATTTATTTCTCAGATGTTAAAGCAAACATGGGAGGGCTGTGGCTGACAAAGTTCGCAGATGACTGCAAACTAGGTGCCATAGTCGATACACCAGCAGATACACACATCCTACAAAAAGGCCTCACTGAAACGGACAACTGGTGCCGTAGCCACGGCCTTAAACTAAATGCCAAAAAATGTATAGTCATCCCTTTTGGAAAAACAAAGTACCCACAAATTATCACATAGACAGCAACCCACTGAGTACGGAAAAAGTAATCAGAGACCTAGGGACCCAAGTAGACAGCGACCTCTCATTTGACACCCACGTTGCCAAAGTGGTTAGAAAAACATTCTACCTTGCACACCTCATCATGAAGGGCTTCACATCCAGATCCAAGGATGTCATTGTACCCCTATATTCCTCCCTCATCAGACCCATGATTGAGTACAATGCCCCATTTGGTATGTACCTCACCCGGCACTTGCAACAGCTGGAGAGACCACAAAAGTACCTCACCAAAAGGATCAAGGGTCTCCAACATATGTCTTATTCTGCCAGACTAAAGAAACTTCAGCTCTATTCAGTAGCATACTGCCTGCTCAGAGGTGATCTCTGCCTGACGTACAAGGCCATGTCCAATCAGGATCTAATGGACTTGCTCCACCTCAAAAAATCCAAATCCATCCAAATCCATCAGGACCACGAGAGCTAAAGACTTAAACCTCAGCACAAGTATGAATAGGACATGCTGGAGGGATAGATTCATAACCCAGAGGCTTCCCATGCTTTGGAACAGGATCCCAGTTCATATTAGGCAGAGCCCCTCACTGACTCTCTTCAAGAGAAATCTTGATGAGTGGATGGGAGATCGTAAGTTTACCCCAGGGGTCACATCTGTGTCACTGCTAGACAGGGGCACAGTAAACTAATTCTATTATATAAGGGGACCTTCACTGTGTCACTACTAGACAGAGGCACAGTATTCTAGATTTATTCTGTACATTTTTGTACCATTTCATGGGGTGGCAAAAGCCACATCACTATGGCTAGGCTTACAAATGCCCCAGGGCAGATAGCCTAGTACTACACTATGAAACTATGAAACTATGTAGTGGATGAAAGGCTTAGCCTATGTATTCCTGTGTTATTTAGTAAAGGATTTCCAAAGCAGTACTCTTGTGCAAAGTTTTTACTTGGTTAAAGTCTGGAGGGGCAGCCATGTGTCTCAGAGAATGTACCTTCCCTGGATTAGGTTTCCCATCCATGTGAAGCAAAGTTCTTTCTTAACTCTATTCAAACATAACCTAGACCAAGGGATGGAAAACTTCAAATTCACCCCTAGTCTAGCACCTATGCCTCAAATGGACAGAGGTAGCCTGTTAATGCTTGACTATCCATGTCCTAGCTTATATATATATATATATATATATATATATATATATATATATATACACACACACACACACACACACACACACACACACACACACACACACACACACACACACACACACCCCTTAAAATAACCTTTAAACACTGTGACGGTGTTAGATATTGCCAGCTATGCTAGGAGAGGTAGGTTAGTGGATGTGTAACATATGCCAGCACAGCTAGCTGGAATTTTGTAAGAATTATATTTATATATATATATATATATATATATATATATATATATATATATATATATATATATATATATATTTGTATATAAAACTGATATGAACAGATGCTTGGGCTGAAAAATGCATTTGTAAAGCTGCTTGTGTTACAAATGTACAACAGTGTGCCCTGCTAAACAGAAAAAGAAATACTCATGTATTATTGAAACGATTTAAATGTATATGTTTTAACAGATGATACTGGAAGAGAAGAATTTAATCTCAAGCCGCCTAACTTTGAAAATAAGTTGAAATTAAATTACCTGGCGTAGGCCATAAAGATTGTACCTTACAGTTCTCAATGCAGCCAGAGACACAAAGTCTGTACTAGGAAGCATCCTGCATTGTCTTTGGGGTGAACTAATTGCTGTGGAAGGGTGGAGATTTGAAATAGTTTTATGACTTCCAGGAGCTGCAGCAGATCTTACCAAGGCTCTGTGTGTGCATATTATTGACACATATGTGCTAAATCCTGACAGCTTCTAGCCAAGGTGGAAGCATGGGAATCAGAAGTCAGATGACCAGATGTATGTGATGTCATTCTGTAATCCATCATTAAAAATGATATTTTAATACTAGGTGAGACTGAAGTCTAACAGCACTCTGTTCATGGAACCTGACAAGGAAGGACCCCTCACCTACTTCATCTTGCCTTGCTCTAGTAAGTAACCAGGGAATAATAATTCTTTACATCAGTCAGGAAAATAAAGTCAGATTAGTTAAGTATTGTTTTTCTGTAACTGCGTGAACCTGTCCACCTGTGTTATTTTTAATATTTTCTCTGATTGAAACTCTGGTGTTTATTGTACATAGATATTTAGTATTTTCATGTTCTTTTATTATTTACTCTTAGACATATTTAAACTTTTCATTGTGGCGGCTGGTCCTTTAGAGAGTAGTTTAACCTTTGAGAGTACTTATATGTATTTGGTGACACTGCAGCGACTCCTGAAAGCCTTGCTGTTGGTCAAACTACCGTTTGTATTAATATTAATTTCACTCAGTATAATTGGGTACCCTTGCAAGAGCCTTAGAGTAGCGGACTTTGGAGTGTCTGGTGGTGGTGTGACTACCTTATAGTCTGGGAAGAAGGGGGTTTAGCTAGTAAATCTGTGCCAATCATTCCCAGGTGTGTGTGTGTGTGTGTGTGTGTGTGTGTGGGAAAATCAAATCTCAAAGTGTGTGTGTCAGCTGTTTGGGCAGGGACATGAAGCACTGGTTTCACAGAGAGGGTGCTTGAGAACTTTACTTGAACACTCGGCTGAGGTTTCAGCTTTGTCTGTGCCAGTGGGGAGTCTTATTGGGGACCTGGATGGAGACAAATAGAGAAATCCAGACCATGGATTGAGTGAATTCCCTGTGTGCTCTTAAGGGAAATTGCGCTTGATGCAGAAAGCTGCATCTAAAAATACTGGGTGTATCCAGTTTTGTTCCAAGTGAACATCCCTGTCCAGTGCCAGTGTTGACAACTCAGTCTTCTTGATTTCTGGCCCAGAGTGAGGATGTCACAAACACCAAAACTTGTTGGATACATTTGAGATACATGACCAGGCTAGGATTGTGATCGTTAGCCTACTATAAACCTATGAACTTAGCAGAATAAGGGAGAATATGATTTATAAAATATTGTATTCTTTGGAGTTAAGCAGGAAGGGAGGTGAAGAAGAAGGAAAAATAAGAGGTCAAGAGAACACAGATGGAAGGGAGAATGGTTCAGCTTAGACATGTGAAAATACTACTTCGTGGGGAGAAGGGTACAGCAATAGAATCCACTGACTGAGGCAATGGTCCAGTTTATGTCTTCAAGTAACAGTTGCTTGAAGTGGTACAAATATGGATGGAACAAGAATATTCTGGGATCATATGTAAAAGGAATAAATGCATCTTTCAGATTTTTTGACAAGGCATAGATTTCATTCTTTTCATTTATTTATATGCATGTACATAGCCTGACAATTTGCATTCTATAATTACCACATACACATAAGGCTTCATATTTGACGTATAATTTGCTAACTCCATATGCCTGAACTGCAGTTGACAAGGGCATAAGGGCTATAGCCAAGATTTTTGGAACCATATATCATCTTGTACACCAAACAGCATAGGATAGTTCTGTCAACTCTACCCTAGGCAGTACATACTGCAGTGCAATGTATTTTTCAACACTGAAAAAAAATAGTGCTGAACTAACAAGCAAAATGTACTGAGAAACATAGTGTGGAGGGTCTTGACCTAAGATGTGTCAGAATTAAAGCATGTAAATAATTTTTTCAACATAGTGCTGCAGTCTGATGATGTGTTTTGTAAGTATGTGTGCAATTACCTTGTGAGCTTGACATATAAAAAGAGAGGGCTATGGCCCTGGAAGACATTAGACTGCCTCCCTGCAGGGGAAAGTGTTGTGTCTGGAACAGTGTGGTTCTAGGGAGTCTACTCTTTTGGCTTTTCCCAGTTAGGGGTCATCACAGCTGAACACTGGTCTGCTTATGATTGGCAGTACATTTTTACAGTGCCAAGGTGCCAGCCGACGCCCAAACTTCAACAAAGGCACACCCATTCATGCACACACCTACCTGCATGTCCTTAAACATCATTTGACTGTGGGGAGGACATGCAGACTCCACACAGAAGGTGCTCCAACTGAAAATCGAACAGGAGAACCTCTTGCTGTGAGGCGACACGCTAACCGCTGCACCACCATGTCTGTGTTCTAGTGAGTCTACTGTGGGAGGCAAAAGACAACTTGAAGGAGCATAAAACAAGCTGAGCATATTCACTGAGGAATCCAGCTGGAGGAAGATACCTGTGTTTTTTTACTTTTGGAATGAACCTAACTAGGAAAGAGGCAACTGACTTTAGTTATTGACTAAATGTGTCTGCTGCTTATTTATACACTAGATATATATATATATATATATATATATATATATATATATATATATATATATATATATACACACACACACACACACACACACACACACACATATATATATATATACATATACACACAGGCATATATATATATATATATATATATATATATATATATATATATGTGTGAGTATATATATATATATATATATATATATATATATATATTTATATATATATATATATATATATATATATATATATATATATATATATATATATATATATATATATATATATATATATATATATGTATACATTGTTTAGTTTATTCTGGGGCCTATTTTAATTAGCAGTTGTGGGAAGACTGTATTTCTGCATTATTCTGCACTTCCATTTCCACAAGTAGAATTACTTGTAAAAGCTCTCTGACTTTTAAACCTTGCTGGGTGTATGTCTTGTAGTTTAATTCACAGTTGTGCAGGACTGTATACTACTCATACTACTACCAGATGTTTGCCTTAATCATTTTTTACTGCATGTTTTCCAGAAAGAGTGTTACTGGTAAGTTTCTGTATAGTCTGGTGCCTTAAACTATAGTAGAAATTCAGTGGTGAGAGAATTGTCACTGCTCCAGTTTGACCTTTACTGCTTTTATATTCTGCTTATCATTTACCTGCTTGCAGTCTGTGTCTGCCCCATTGCCACTAACACATTAAGGTAAAGTTTCTGAAAAAGATCCAATATTGCATTTATTTGATTTCTAACCTCTGTAGCTAACCTGCTTGTTCCTTGAAAATTTCCCAGTCCCCTCCATTCTTCTACTATTGTTTTATAAGGCTGTGTCTCTGCCCTCCAGCACTTATAATTATCTAATTTCCAAAGCCCCTCCCTCCTCTTTCATTGCTGTTCAGACAAATCTGATGCTACTGTTATGGGGGGATAGTTTTAATATCGAGAGAGGAAATGGTTTTCCTCTCTCATTATTATGTTTTTTTTCGCTATTGTGTATGATCAAACTTATTTTGTCTGTTTCACATTAGACATTAGGGTTGTTTGGTCATACACAATAGACTCATGTATATATATATATATATATATATATATATATATATATATATATATATATATATATATATGTGAGTCTGCTTCACAAAACTGAAATTCAAAAAACTGAGACCACAAAACAGAAATCTGAAAATCCTGACAAGTCACAAATCCAATGCCCACATTACCGAAACTGTAAAACACCGACAAACCTGCAATACACTGCAATAAAGACAGAGCGAAGGCAAGTCCTACAAATATCCTGCATCATTATATGCTCACACTACATACCTAACAAAACTTAAAATAAAGTGCACGTTACAGTAAATGGAACTAAGAAACTAATCATGGCCGCTATAGCAACAGCACACCACCCTAGCAAAACCAAAACAACTTACCTCACTTCACCTAAAGCCCAGACACCAACAAATACCCACAAACAAAAATATCCCACTAAATATTCATGACAGTAGCTATAGCACCAACACGAATATTCATCACGTAAACTTATATTTCAGACAAAATAATCATTAATTATTTAAAGCTGTGCCCCCTGCAACTCCATGGGGGGCTGCCCCCCCCAAACCCCCTGCAACTTAAATATACCAACTTTGAGATTGCATTACAGTGTGGAAATGAGCACATTTCTTGCTCCACTCAGCTTGGACACTCAGCAAATCACATACTTAGTCTTTTGAACGTTGATATTACGAAGTTTTACTCATGTGAAACTTCAACTTTCTGGTCTCAGTTAAATGAAAGTCTGTTTACTGACATTTCAGTTATGTCAAGTAGACCTATACATATATATATATATATATATATATATATATATATATATATATATATATATATATATATATGTGTGTGTGTGTGTGTGTGTGTGTGGGAAGCATACATATAATTGAACATTTGTAATGATGAACATGTTTTACTCTAGCAGAAGTGATTCAAGTGCATTGAAATGCTTTTTTCAACATTAAGTCCTTAACAGATTGTAAAGAGTGGGGATCAGAGAATTTGCCCTTTCCCAACTGTAGAGCGATCTCAGAGTTCTTACATGTAATTAGCTATTCAACATTTGTGTATTTTGATAATTCTAAGTACATCCATAATATATATATATATATATATATATATATATATATATATATATATATGTAGATAGATATGTACATAGTTATCTCTCCATCTATCTGTATATATATATATATATATATATATATATATATATATATATATATATATATATATATATATATATATATATATAATATATAAAATAGATATTTATATATAGATATATATAAAGATATATAGATGTAGATATAGATATTGATAGATAGATAGACAGATAGATAGATAAATATAGATAGATGTGGGATCTGTGAATGTTACTGAATGGTCATAATGTTGGAACCATTTAGTATTGTCAGTATATCGATTAGTTCAGTCTTTGTATTTGCAAAAAAATGGAAACTAAATACTGGAAACACACAAAAGATAATGTTTATTGTCCTTAAGCATGTGTCTTTGAAATAACATATCTTCTTGAGATTATATTCTCTCCCTCTCTCTCTTTCTTCTCCCTAAATGCCATAAAATAACTCTCTAATACCATCACTGGTATCCCTTAACCTTTCCTCTTACTGCTCGGTAAGTCTTCAGTTACCATTGTTGATAAGAAAAAAAAAGTCTAAATCTTTCTCTCTCTTTTCCAATCTTTTTCTTCTCATAGACTGTTCCTGTGTGTGCATGTGTGTGAGTATGGCTGATAAAGAGAAAAGTCAGACCGGCTTCAAAAAACACACAAAATGCCGTCATGAAATTCCATTTTCTGACCAGCATTCTCTCTGTGTTTATTGTCTCAGTCCTCTTAATTTGCAAGACGACTGTTCTATCTGCCATACTTTTAGTCACCAAGCAATGGTAGATAGACAATAAGCTCATACTTAAAGTTTTCCTTTCTTCCTCTTTTGGGGAGGCCATATCTGGTTACCAGGACATGTCAAAACATAAATCTGGATGTACATCTTCTTCTTCTTTCTCCTCTTCTAGAGCCTCTGAGGTTCCGAGTGTTTCCTTTGTACCGAGTTCTAAAAAGAAAAAGACATAGGAACTGGCATCCAATGATTTGACACTGAAGGATTCCTTGGAACTGTCTGTTACTCTATTGGTTCTGACTCCTTCATTGGCTCCAGAACAACCTGCTTATACCAATCACTTCATTGCTAAGGACACAGAATACTCTTTCACTGGATCCTTTTGCAGACAGACCACCATCCCTCTTTTTAGAGATATAAAAGTCCCCCTTGGTGGTCTCAGTCTCTTCTTCCAGGAGACTCACTGAAGTCGATGTGGAGAGGTTTGTGATGAAGATTCTTTGGTGCCAAGGTGTGTCAAACACCCCATCAGCTCCTCTGACACCCTCCACTTCCCCTGCTAACCCTTCTCTACTAACCTCCACAGGTACCTTAGAGTCTTCAATTCCAAGCTTCAGAGAACCGACCATGTCAGTTCCAAACATTTCTTTTTCATTGAAACAGACAATTGCCGTGAGCACTCTTGTTGTGTTGGAACCAGAGTTCACTTGGGGCCACAGACTGGCTGTCAGTTCCAAGTCATTTGAGTCTATTCCTGAGTTCTCAGAGTAGTCTTGGCACCTCGGTGAGCCGGTGTGGAGAGGCTCAGGTCTGACTTTGGACTCCATGGGGACTTCATCATGACAGGGGGGGTTCAGAGATGAGGCCTTCCCTTTTGGCTCTGGAGCACCCTTTCTCTTCTGGTGGGTTAGCTTTTGAGGCCATGAAGAGGACATCGGCTATTTACAGTACCAGGTTGCTTCCTTCCTCCTTGGAGCCTCTGCCTCTGTCTACCTTAGGTCTGGAGCATCAACCAACTCCTTCACAGGGACAGCAGGTACTGCAACCTCAGGCTACCCAGCAGAGTACCCCTTCTTCTTCTGAATCCTCCCAAGATGTTTCCCCTGAGGAAGTCCCTTTAAAGAAATTGTGCAAGAGGAAGCACCTGGAGTCTCCAGAAGAGTCTGTCGCAGAAGACATGGATTTTGATGAAGGTGAAGGGTACCCCAGATCACCTCCTGATGATGTCTCATTTGGAAACATCTTGAAAATACTTAAACAGAGAGGTGGTTGGAAGTCCCTCAACCCTTCGACTGAGGAACCTGATTCTACTGATCCAAATCCCAAGATATCAGATAAAATCATTACAGCCCTGGAAGACAAGCTTTTTTGGACTAAGAGAACTCCTGTAGATGCTATAGTGGTAACAGTGACCACTAGGAGGGAACTAGTGGAAGAAAGTTCCTCTGTCCATCCCCCCAATAAGGAGTTGTGGCAATGGATAGATTTGGGAAGTAACTTTATGCTTCATCGACCTTTGCCCTGTGGTCTTTGAACTACCTGGCACATTTTACAGGACTGCAGAGAGATCTGATCAAGAAGCTGTCAGATATTCTGTCAGGAGCTGTTTCTGTAGAGGTGTGGGATTCAGTCTCCTCTCGGTTTGCTACCTTGACATCCATTTCCAACTCATCCATGAGGCTCATTTCTCATGTTGCTGAAGGAACAACAAGAGCAGCGGATTCAGGCATTTCTATATAAGAGGCATGGCTGGATGTGCTTGTATGATTTTGCGGAGCCCTTCAAGTCTTTGTTTGTCAGTGCATTCTTTGATAGCTCTTCCCTTTTTGGCCTAACTGTTAGAGACACTTTAACCAGGTGTGAGAAGGATGGGAAAACCCTTTCTGCTGCAGAAGTACATTTTTTCCACTCCTCAGAGGCTTTTTTCTAAGAAAGAATGAGGAAATGGCAAAATGTGGTTCAGGAAGTCTAAAGGATCTTTCCAGACTACACCTGGTGAAAGTTCCTCCAGAGGCAGAGGGGGAGCAATAATGGAAGACGCCACCCTCACAGCAGAGGTGGCCCACAACATCAGGGTTTCTGCAATTCCTTCTTCAGGAAACCCTTCCAGCACTCTTGAATGGAGGCCTGATTATCCACCTTTGGAGGCAATCTAGGGGGTCACTTATCCCTGCACCTAAAAGCCTGGCAAGAAATCACCTCCAATACATGGGTGCATAGAATCATTTCCAGAGGCTATACAATTCCCTTTTCCCTTCACCCTCCCTGTTCAAAGAGATTCCCCGATGTTCCACCCAGTCAGAGGGCAGAGGCAGCTACTCAAATTCAAAAGCTGCTAGAAAAAAGAGTCATCCAAGAAGTCCCACTAAACCAAATAGGATCCTGATTTTACTCAAAATTCTTTTTAGTGCCAAAAAAGACAGGGGACTGGAGACCAATTTTGGATCTCAACAAACTGAACAAATCTGTTTGAAAAAACAAATTCTGGATAGGCATGGTTTAGTCCATTCTTCCATTTTTAGGAAAGGATGACTGGATGTTGTTTATAGATCTTCAGTATGCATACTACTACTACATAAAGATGGACAGATGGTCCAGATGATTCCTTAGCTTCTGGCTGGGAGCCAGCATTATCAATTCAGAGTTCTTCCCTTTGGTCTCACCACAGCCCCCAGGGTGTTTGCCAAATGTATGGTAGTAGTAGCAGCTTACTTAAGACTGCAAGGATTCCATCCATACCTAGATGACTGGCTCATTTCCGCTACTACCAGGCAACAACTACTAGTAGCAAAACAAAAGGTTCTACAGTTATCTGACCTTCTAGGCATCACAATCAACTTCAACAAATCCATATTGGAACCCACACAGAATCTAACCTCCATTGCCTCACTACCTCTGTCCTGGTTGGAAACTCTTCATACTCAAGTTCAGGCTCTGCTACAGAGAAACAGAGTCCCTGCACATATAGTACTTCAAGCATTAGAATCAATGGTGGCAGCCATAATCTTGTCACCCTAGCCAGGTTTCACATTAGAATATTACAATGGTTACTTTTGGTACAATGATCAATCCCTTGTCACCCCTTAACATTGCCAATTTTGACCACCAACACATGCAAAAGGGACCTTCTATGGTGGATTAATTCAAGCCAAGTTTGACAAGGACACCCATTCCCCCCCAGCCCAAGGCCACAGTGACCACGGATGCTTCCCAGGTTGGGGGGGTGGGCATTGCCAGGGAAGGACAGTCCAAGGCACTTGGTCCCCATCATAGGCTAACATGCACATAAATGCTCTAGAGATGAGAGCTGTGCTACTGGCGTTGTGAGCATTACAAGACACTCTACCTCTGGGGATGATTGTGATTCAGACAGACATGTCTGTGGTCTGATACATCAACAAACAGGGGAGAACCAGATCTTACCCCTTACACCAAGAAGTCCTCAGAGTTTGGCAGTGGTGATCCCATCCAACTGCTTTCTGATCGCAATGGATATTCCAGGGAAGTCCAATGTGGTAGCAGCAGAGTGACCAGGCGCATCCTTCTACCTCACAAGTTGTCCCTCAATCCAAAAGTGTCGGAAAGTATTTTCCATTTATGGGGCCTGCCTTGCTGCAACCTATTTACCTCTCCTCTGAACAACAAATGCAGCAGCTACTTTGCCCATATCCTCCCCAGAGGGGGAATTACCGAGGGACATTTTTCTCCACAATTGGCCCCCAGGTCTCCTTTATGCCTTTCCTCCCACCTTACTAATTCCCAAATTTCTACAGAAAGCAACCAAGTTGAAGAGCAAAGTCATCCTCATTGCTCCCTTTTGTTCTCGGCAGATTTGGTTCCCCTTCCTATGGCCTCATGTGGTAAAAGCACCATGGATTCTGGATCCAACTCCAGACCTCCTGTCACACTCGACAGGCATCAGTCACCCAGACATTACAAGTCTCAAGCTGACAGCTTGGACTCTCCAATTCTTATAGTGACCAGGCATGATATGCTGTCTTCCCCAGTTAATCATAGGTTCATAGGTTGGTACTAGGCCATCGGCCCTAGGACCTATACAAACCTAGCCATAACAATTCCCTGGCTATTTCTTCCTACAATATTTACTTCCTTGGACCCCTGTCTAGCAGGGTGATTGACGTGATCCCTGGGGTGAATTTTCTATCTCCCATCCAATCATCAAGGTTCCTTTTGAAGAGGGCCAAAGAGGTGCCCTGCTTGACATGTATGGGCAGTCTATTCCAGAGTCTGGGGAGTCTCTGGGTCAGGAACCTATCCCTCCAGCATGCTTTGTTCATTGTGATGACAAGGTTTAGATCCCTGGAGCGTGTGGCTCTGAGGGATTGGGATTTCTTTAAGTGTAGCATGTCCAACAGCTCTGGGTTTGACATGGCCTTGTATGTTAAGCAGAGAGCACCTCTAAGTAGATGATATGTGACAGAGTATAGGTGGAGTTTTTTTAGATGGTCAGCATAGGGCATCTGCTTTAGGCCTGCGATTCTTTTAGTGAGGCATTTTTGCAGCCTTTCCAGTTGTTGCAGATGTCTTGAGAGGTACATACCATACTTTTGGAGTCTCACAAACTGCCTACTCGCAAATTTTAAGCAAGTAAATAGAAGAGATTTGTTCACTGGGCCTCCTTACAAGACTTTAATCCCTTTTCAGCACCAATCCAAGAAATTATTCACTTCTTTGCCTCTGTTTTCAATGATGGTGCTTCCACCTCTACGATTAAAGTTCAACAGGCAGCCATCTCCAGTTTTCACAATGGTTTCCATGTATCATCCGTGACCTCGCATAGACTTTGCAAAGCTTTTTTAAGAGGTTCTCTTCTCTTAAAGATCCTTTACAAGGACCCTTCTCCTCCTTCGGACCTTAATTTAATGCTACAGGCCTTGACACAAACCCCTTTTGAGCCACCATCTAGATGTGATCTGAAGTTTCTGTTCTGGAAAGCTATCTTCTTAGTAGCTATTACCTCTGTTAGAAGAATTCTGGAAATTCATTCACTTTCGTCTAGACCACCATACTTGATTTTTCACAAGGATAGAGTTTCTCCCAGGACCAGCCCATCCTTTTAACCTAAAGTTGTGTCGTAAACCAATGTGTTCTTCCCAAATTATTCTAACAAGGGAGAGTACACATTATATCTATTAGATGTTCACAGACAACTAAGATTCTACCTTGATAGGACCAAGGACATCAGGAAATCTGACCAGCTGTTTGTTTCCTTTTTTACATATCAGATTGGGACAATCTGTAAACAAAGTAACTCTAGCTAAGTGGATTTCAGATTCTATTTCCTTTGTTTATAAGAGGAGCGGTATCTCTTTACCTTTACCACCAAAAGCATATTCAACTAAAGTGGTAACTACTTTTGCAGTCTTTCAAACAAGTACTTCCATGGACAACATCTTTGCAGATGCAACTTGGGCTTCTCCCCATACCTTGGTTACTTATCACAAGTTAGATCTAGTCTCTAGGGGAAGAGCATCATTTGGTTTAATGGTGCTCAGGAATATCCTTCTTTGAGTTCACCCAGGATTCTAAGTAGCTGGGGACTCTGTCCCACAGGTGATGACAGGATGAAGATTGACAACTTCAGATAAAGAAGTTATGTCTTACTATAACATTCCACTTGAGTTGTCTAACTTCATCTGTCATCACCTAATCCCTCCCTCCTTCCCCCTACCAAATTTCCTGGAAGAATGGACTTTCTCATGTGAGTTCCTTTTGGAATAATATAATGATCCAGATATGGTCTCTTTCTTTACCTTTTTACGTTACTCATTCTATAATCAGCAAACTCAGTCTCAGGTAATCTACCCTATGCATTATGGGTAAGGGATGTGCTCAAGAGTTTTTGTAGTCCACAAGGTATAGAAAAGGTTGAGTTGGTTCCAAAGGATCAGAGCCAGACCCATAGGTGATGACAGATGAAGATGGTCAACTCAGATGGAACATTATGGTTAGACATAGCTTCTTTTTTACTCTCTGGAGCTTTCCTCCCCAGACCTTAGCTGAAAATGGGTATTTATTAGTCAGTCAGACTTTATCAGTAAACAGATGTCAATAATATCAGATGCAGAGTGTTTACTTGGCTTTGTTATATTTGTAGGCTGCAATCACTGCTAGTTGTTTGAGACTGGGCCTGCAGTGATGTGTACCCCTAGCAGTACATTACTAATATGTGCTGCCCCTAAACCTTTCCCATTCCCCTGCCTCTAACCCCAACCCTAGACCTTCATATGAATCATAAGAAATACAAGACAATTGAGTCTATCCATCATTTATACGTTCTAACCAAATAAAATTCACATCAGTGTAACAAAAACTGTAAAAAGTACAAATGTTGACCCATTCATGAAGCCACAATTTATTAAGATTTAGTACTTTTGCTCTGTTAACTTGAATCAGAAATTCCTCAGAATAACTGTTACATCACCTCCTCCTGAATTTTTAAACAACAGTCATCATAAAATTTATTCATATCAAATGATTAATAAGGAATTGAAGGAATGTATTTGGGAGGGGAAGAGGGCCAGAGTTAAGTGGGATAACTTGATCCTCCCAAAATAACAAGGTGGCTTAGGATTACCTCATTTGAAGGGGTATTTTAGAGCTACATAGTTATGGCTTATATACATAACACAGGCAAGAGGTTATAATTAAAAGTGGAAAGAGATGATGATGATGATGCAGGTGGGGGTGAAGTTCAAGAAACAAGGACAGTTGGAGTCTGGATGCCGATCCTTAAGGAAAATAGTAACAACCATACAGAATATTTTATTCATAAAGGTGCAAAAAGTATTCTAAAAACTAAGCCAGCATGGGAATGGAGGAATACAATTTTTTCAGTAGGGATGACTCTAAATAGGGTTACAGAAAATTGGCAAAAAAAGGGCTGGAATTTACTGAACAAAGCTGGCAAAGGAACTAAGGTATTGGGAGCAAATAACTAGAGAGGGAAAGATAATAGAGTGGGATGAAGCCAAGAAGAAGTTTGGACTGCAAGTTGGAGACTCCTTTCTTTGTCAGGGATTCCTCAAGTATAGGCAAAGTGAAAGGGGTAAATCCTAAGTGAAAGATCAGCTTTGGTAGAGTTCTCAGTTGGAATTAGAACAAAATCTGATGTTAAAAAAGGATTATCAGTATAGCATAAAAAAAATTGCATGATAATTATAAGAATCGATCAGAAGAGGTTAGAAAAGATTGAGAAGAAAGATGGGAAAAGCAATTTACAAGGAAACAAAAGGAAAGCATATGTATGGCTCCCAGGTATGCAACAAAGTCCAGAACATTTAGAAAGTGTCTAACATGGTTTGGACATTAGTTGGGATATTTTGTAGCACCTTAATCTTTATGGACATCAGCTGGGTTTAAAGACCCTGTGATTCTGTAGTTTAGCCAAACTATCCACTTATATTGTGCTAATGAGTTCAATAAAAAGGCTGAAACATGCACGAAAACAGCTAGTTTGATTTGGCTTTATTGGCCTGAACATAACCATAATGGCTTAAAAATTAAAAAAAGTCATGGACATTCAGAAGCCATGTAGCTGACACACTTGATGTCCTTAAGGAGTCATTTGCATATATCCCATGGGCATCCATTACAGGAGGTTTAAAGGGACAATCCCAGAGTCTAAAATTCTGACCAAAAGAAACTTGTCCTGATACCTCCCAGTTGTCACCCCCTACTTACCACTTCATCATCATCAACCCTACTTCTGGTTTCAGTTTACTTTACGCAGCCCTGTTTTCATTCCCTCGGGTGAATGCAATTAACAATATTCAATTCCTGTCAAAGCTTTCAGTCCCCTATCACTAGGAAACAATAAGGTTATTACACTTTTGTGTGTGTTTGTAGTGGGGGCGGTTAGGCAAGAATCTCAGTGTTTGCTTTTTATGAACTTCTCAAAAAGCTTATCTTAATTGCGCAGCTCTTTATTTCCTTTATTTATTCTGCACAGTGTAACTGTCAGCAGTATAATCAAAAGAGTACAATTTATTGAATTCATACTAAATCTTAGCAATCTCTTGGAGTATACCCTTTACTTTGTAGTAAAGCAATCTCAGAAATAGTATGTATAACTATCAAAGGTTGCTGTACTGTGCAGCCCCCATTGTGACAGTAAGTTTTGGACCACATTGTTTAAATGAATGTATTGCTTGCATCACACTTATGTATTTTTATTTTTACAACAGGTCATAAAAACATTATCGTGGCTAGTATTCAGAGATCAAAAAACAAAACATGAAGAAAAAAGATTGCTTCTACTACTATTTGAAACTTGTATCGTGATGCTTTCTACAGAACAACTGGCAGTCAAGTAAAACATCATAGCACTTAACTAGCATTCAGAAATCCACACAAAATAAAATATGAAATGAAATGAACAGAAAACTCTGTTTACTAACATTTTAGTTTTGCATTGTTCATATGCTTTCCTGCAAGGTAGTAGCAAGTGAGGTCATAAAATTCCTGAAAGACTACTCTGATGATAAAAAGTACAAGTGAAACTAATGAATAACTCAGTGAGAGATGCAGTGAGTACAACTGCAATTTGAGATGGAATTTGACTAAGACAACTAAAACTTCCTGTAAGCACCCCTTCCCCATCCCCGACAGCCAAAGCTGGGACATGCTCAGAAAGCCAAACTGAAAATGCAAACAAATACCAGAATCAAAACAAAAAATCTGTGGGACTGTCCCATGGTGAAAACTTTAGCTTGAATGGGTTTTCATATATATATATATATATATATATATATATATATATATATATATATATATATATATGTACCTGTGTG
The DNA here is from genome assembly GCF_019279795.1 of Protopterus annectens. NCBI lineage: Eukaryota > Metazoa > Chordata > Ceratodontiformes > Protopteridae > Protopterus > Protopterus annectens. The sequence continues at coordinate 407,943,444 of NC_056733.1, read as the reverse complement.
TGTGTGTGTGTGTGTGTGTGTATATATATATATATATATATATATATATATATATATATATATATGGGTCTGTTTCATAAGATCAACAGACCATTTCATCGACATTCATTTGATCGACAGCTCATTTGGTCGACAACCAGTATTCAAGGCAAAAACCTGGGATTTGCCCCCCTCTCCAATGTTGTGCGACCCTGGAGTTAATATATATAGTTGGGGGGTGTGGGGGACATAGCCCCCCTCATTGGGGGGTGTGGAGGGTGAAGCCCCCCACCTATTTTCATTTAAAATGTGTAGTTTTTGTTGTATTTTCATGTTTTAAATGGAAATAGGTGGGGGGCTTCACCCTCACACCCCCCAATGTGGGGTGCAGTGTCCCCCACATCCTCCCTAACTATATATATAGATATATATATATATATATATATATATATATATATATATATATCAGCTCCAGGGTTTCACAACATTGGGGAGGGGGGCAAATCCCTGTTAAGTGCCTTGAATACTGGTTGTTGACCAAATGAGCTGTCAACCAAATGATTGTCAATCAAATGGTCTGTCGATCTTATGAAGTAGACCCATATATATATATATATATATATATATATATATATATATATATTTACACTTAATATATATATATATATATATATATATATATATATATATATATATATATATATACACACACACACACACACACACACACACACACACACACACACACACATATACATATATATGTGTATGTATATAAGTTGTGAGTTGTGGCATAATGGTAGCTATTGACTATAAAAAATACTGCACCTTTAAGGCAAGGACAGGCAGGAAAACAGGAGGAAGTTAGGAAAGTAATGCAAATCAGCTGCAGGAAGAGGTATTTCAAGCCCATTACTCTGATAGGAGTTCAAGTCCAGATTTGAAGCCTCTACCAGATAAACAAATGCTTATCCCCAAATTTAAGAAAACCTCTAGTCAATACAATTCTTATTGCCTGAACTATTTTGTGGATGCAGTGAATGAGTAGTTTAAATAAATTCTATGGACTACAGCAAAAAAGACAATCTACATAATACTAAAAAATGGCTACATTCACAGCACAACCTGCCACTAACAATCATAGCCACGACTTATACTTTGTTCATTATGAAAACAATCTCAAACTTATTGACATTTGTTTAGAAGGGGGAGCATATGGAAAAATAATATGTAAAATACATTGAAAATTTGAGAATGGGGCTCATTTTTTGGATGCCCGTAGTTGCCACCTCCCCCATCTTTTGAAATCCCACCCCTATGGAGAACTACTTAGAGTGAAAAGGCTTTGTAATAATAGTGATGAGTTGAATAATGAACTTTAGAAAACAGTGGAATTATTCATTAGAAGGGGTTATGATAAAGAATGGTTCATACTTCATTGGATAAAGTAAAAAAAGAAAATTATAATTGGCTAACAGTAGATGGTAACAGGAAGGTTAATTGATCTGGTATTAATTTAAGTAACAACCTCAGAAAAATATTTGTGGTAATTACGTATGATCTCTTATCAGATGAGGTGAAGAAAATAATTCAATATTATTGGGTTTTTTTTGTTTAAATTTAAAGAAATTGCAACTATATTATGTAGAAGCCCTATGTTTTCTTATCATAAAGGTAGAAGTATTAAATATATACTAATACATACTGGCTTTTCTATGCCTGATTATAGCATAAATAGTAATCTTACTTTATTAGGCACCTTCCCTTGTGGCAGGTGTATTACATGTCATTATATTTGTAGGACATTTGAATATATTAATGGAGTGCATTTTCAGGCTTAGGCCATATTTTCTTTTAAAACTGAAGGAGTTGTTTATGCACTTAAATGCCCATGTAGTATGTTTTATACTGGTGAGAGCAAGAGTGCTTTCATGTTACGAGTCCAGGAGCACATCAGGGACATCAGGAATTCTAAACTTAAAAGCCCTCTTGCTATGCATTTGACGCAGTGTCATAATGGAGACCCAGGAGGTCTATTAAGTACAGTTTTAGAACATATCCCTATTAATAAGTATGGCTCTGATATAAAGAAAAAGTTGTATAAGAAAGCAATGTTCATATTAAAATATAATACATTGACTCCTAGTGGTATTAATGCAGAGTGCAATTGGCGTGCTTTAATTTAATTTGATTTAATTGAATTTAGTTATTTGTCAATTTATTACTGATTATTTAATTGTTTGTGTTATATAAATGGAAGTAAGGGGTTTGGATTTGTATTATCCTCTGAAGGCTTTTGCCGAGGCACTAGAGGCTTTAATAAATGTTTTTTATTGTGTTTTACTGTGTTTGGATCCTGGTCTTCGTTTTGTTGTATACAGTCTTAAACATATTCCTTGGGAAGGACATACAGCACTCTATTACACAGTTAGTCAAAATACTACTATTCTTGTAAAATGTATTCTTGTAAAAAGTCTGTTAGTATTAGTCAACAAACTGTGCATAAAAGCATGCATATGGAATGTGAACCTATGGAAATTAACAATGTTTTATTTACTAAAAGTGTTAAATCAGCACTCTGTCACTGTGCTGTTACTTAAATTGTCATTTTTAATATTATGGTAGGGGAAAAGAAATACAGGGACTGTTGGAATCATTTAAATTGTTTACATTAGTTAAAGTACAGCGTGTTTTTAAGCAAGAAGGATGTACATAAGAAGGCAGATTTTGACTTTGACTTTGTACATTTAATTAAAATTTTCATTGACAGGTTATGAGAGTAGTTTGAGCTGTAGGTAAACAAAGTCCGTCTAGTTTATTGATTGTACATACTCTACATATTCATACATTCAGATTGGTGATCTTCTACCTCTATTTATGTGATTTGGAAGTTCATTTGTAATAAGAAGATGGAGAACTTTCACAGTTATACTCCAGATGACTACTAAAACATACGTTTCTGCTTCAGAGTCATAAATTTAACTATTGTTTTATGGGGTAATACATTACAAACATAAAGAGATGTACAATTTATAAGATAAGGGACCTGTGCTGTATATTAGATAGCAAAGCGGTAAGCAAACAAACTTGTAGCTACCAATGTCAAGGAAGCACTGTCCTAAGGAAAGTATTGAATTTATGAAAGATCGGAGGGATGATTACAGAACTCTTGATGTGAGTGATAATTCCTGGGCACTCAGTCTCACCTTTAGCATAAAGCGATAAAGGTCTGACTATGGCCCCAGTGAACTGAGTTTGATTTGCAGCTCTGGCAGTTGATGCTACAGCCAGGGAGAATGAGCATACCTGTCCTTCAAAAAGGAAACATGATGACATGGCAGCTTGTCTCTTATGCCCTGGTGAGGAACAGAGCTGAAGTGATTGCTGGGATGGGAGGGGTGGGACATCCGCAGACAGCCAAGGATAGACATACACTCAAGGTACACCACAGTGTCTGCCCAACATCACTATACTGAGATGAGTGAGGCCAGGAAAAAGGACAGGCAAGCAGCATGGATGATGCTGTAGGTACTTTTCTACTCCACTCCCAGGATGATGCTCTCCCATTCCCTTTCCGCACTGCTGATAGTCCCTAATTCAGGAGCCAGTACCATGTACAAGCTGCTCCACTTCCCCTTCCAACCCCACCAGTCACTGCAAAACCAGAGGGTAGTACTAGGGTAGACATTGCAGCAATTGGAACAGTTCTGGGCAGCTGATGGTCAGTGCTGCAGCCTGAACCCACCGAAAAAAATCACTGGCACTCAAACTATCCATAAGTGTGATCATTTAAACTTGTCAACAGTGATCATTTAAACTTGTTCATAATTATCAAAGAAATGCCTTATTAACAAAAAATAAAAAAGATAAAGAGACATACGTCTGATTGGGAAATGACCACTACATTACTGGAGATAAAAAAAGAGAAAACTAGCTACTAGGAAGAAGAAGCAGAAGAATCGTACTGTTCAAAAACAAATACATTCTTACAATTCCTTAAATACGATGGCAGCTCAAGAGAGTATAGATGAACTGAAGGCTAAGATAGAGAACGCAAAAAGTAAGGGACCTGAAAATAACAATTTGGGAGAAATAAAGAAATGTTAGGAGAAGTATAATTAGCTCATCTGGCACTCAGAGCAGATCCCAGAACAAGCTCTCTTCAACTCAAATCAGAAGATTTAAAAAAAAACTCTTCTTAAAGTGGAAAAGCAAAAAAAAATTATTTGCACTTAAAACTGTAGCAGGCCTTTTTGCTAAACTGTAACACAAAACTTTTTACAGTTACTGCCAGGGTCTTTATCACATTATCGAACTTCCAAAATTTCAAGCACCATACGCTCGAACTTGGAAGTTCGAAATGTGATATAATCAAAATCTCAGAACAGCGAATTTTTTCCCTGGGAAAAATTTGCTCTTCCGGGAAACACACACACTACACAAGCACACCAAAAACCTATGTCTAATGTGGGGGGCTTTGCCCCCACACCCCCCTATCCCCCCTACTTAAATATACCAACTCTGAGATTGCACCACAGTGGAGGAAATAGTGAAGCCACGGAACGGCCCACCAAATTCTTGCCCTGGGTAAGAATTCAAAGTTCCGCAGCTTCACTATTGTGAGCGTTTGCGGTTTTGTGTTCTACATAATGCTGTTCGGCATTATTTGCTTTCGCACTCACCTCACACTAAGCATCACTGCACTTCAGCCGAGTCATAAATGCAATATCAGCATTCATGTACTGCCATCACACTCTGGCACCATTGACATCTGCAAGTCATACCCCCTGTCAGCTCCTGCCCAAGGCAGCTGCCCCCTTTATCTTACCCTAGTTGTGGCTCTGCATGTTACAGTTAGAGAACATTAGAGAAAAATCCAAGAAAATAGATGCAAGGTACACCACAACTGACTCAAAGCCCTGTCACTATACTTGGTATCTGAGGGCTATTAAAAAGTCACCTGTGTCTGGCATTCAGTGCATCCACCAACCTATTACTGATGGATTTACTGCACATCAGCAAGTCAAATGGCATCAAAAACACTTAGTCTTAGGATCTAAACCTCTTCTGCAACATCAGCAGAATGGTTTGGAAGGACAGGTATATCTCGCAAAGGATACTATTGCTATGAAACAGACTCCCCATCCACATAAAACAAAGTTAATTCCTGTCCATATTCAAGAACAACTTACATCTATGGATGGGAAGTAGAAAATATACCCCAGGACTGCCCCTCCCATACTACTAATGGGCAGATGTAGCTCCTAAATGCTTTATCCCATGCATGGGTCCTCTCAAATTATTTATGGTATGATCCCAGTTATTCTCTTTAGGGGTAATATATAATTACTGACCCTGGGATGGGTAAGGCCAATCTATAACCAAACAGGATAGGGTATTTTGAGCACAAAAAGAGAAATTGACGAGGGTTAAAATAGCCTGCAAGGGCAACTCGCCTAGTGCTTACTTATGAACCTATAAAAGTACAAAAAAAACCCAAAAAACAAAACAACAAGAAAAAAAAATGCAATGGGAAAAAATCAAAGACTTGAACATTTATTTTAGACAAGAAAACAAAGTTTATTGACTTAAGGAAGAGGAAGGACACAAGTCAACCTGATGTAAAAAGAAGAGAAATAATTGATGTGCAAGACTACTGGTAGGGGTGAGCAGCAATAATAAATTACAAGGTTTCATCAGATTAACAGGATGATTTTTTTTCTCTAAATTATTTTTATTGAAATCTTGCACATCATATTTGAGCACATAACTCTACCCACTCGTGTTAGGACATTCCATTGTTTTCAGAAATATAACTTTACACTTTACAAAAAAAAATGAAGATTTTTTTATTATAGTAATACATCATTCTTTCCACATATGTCAGTTCATACCTTATATCCATCCTTCAGCAACCCTTTTCCTCATTTTTGTGCATAAGGTCGGGGTGTCACTTCATCAGTGACAATTATCTAGAGCCAAGGTTTACACCGCTGGGTGGCTAGCCATGCCGCAGTAGTTCTTCCATACCACACCCATGCGCACACTCACACCTATGGCCAACTTAGAGTTTCAAGCCCACCTATTACCTGCCCATGGAATGTAAGAGGATGCCAGAGTTCCCAACGAAACCCACACGAACACAGGGAGGACATGCAGACTCACACAGAAGGCACTTCAGCCAAGGTTTAAACCGGGGAACCTCTTGCTGTGAGGCAACAATGCTATCTGCTGCACCACTATTCTGCTTCATTCATACCTTATATAACATAACACACTTTTATATATGTAATTTCTCTCTATATCCTCTGCAAACTTCCCTAATTTAAATTATAACACAGCTCCCTTTTTTTGTTTTCTTCTTATGTCCCCTATTCTGTTCTGCCTTCCACTCTAAACTCTGTCCCATTTCTCCTTTAATCTTTTTTATCTGTCTATGCTATTGCCTTCACTCACAGTTACTTGCCTAATCCACTGAATTATACTTTCTGCCTTAACACTGCTGATATCCCTGCTTTCCATCTCTTTGCAATTTATCCTTATATGCCACCTTGTAATTAACAGCATTGGCCCCTTTCTTCTCTCCTCCATGTCCCCTGACATTCCTCTACTATATAAACACATAGCATCCATCCTTCCTTAACTTATCTATTATTTAGTCAGCTCCATGTTCCTTTTATTGTCTGCTGTTCTTTTTGCACCATTTTACATTCCTACATCTGGATGCTGTCTATTTTTCCATATCTCCATCACTTTGGACTTTCTCATTTCCTTCTAATCTGTCTAAAACTCTATGGGGTCTTGTGCCACTGATCAACAGCCTCATGTGCATTCTCTCACTGTTTCTAATACTTTTCAAACCTTCACCAGCTCCCATGCTTCTATCCACGTCTTGTAATTCTCCTACCCTGTTTTCTTTAATTCATCTCTCTCTGAGTTTATTAAACCACATTGCTTCCTCCTTCTATCCCATATCCCTATATGTATGACCTATCCTCTATTTGTCTGTACTCCCAGTCACTTCACCTTTCTATAATGCTTTCCTTAATTTGTGTCCAATATTCACATCTGCTCCGACTACACTGCCCAGCTTCTTGACATTTTCAGCCCAAATGTGCCCATCACATGCTCAAAGGGCAAACATTGCACTCACTCCTTTTTATATCTGTTCTATGTATCTAAGGAGTCTTACATCCAACTCTCTCACTTCCCTTGTAAATACTTGTTGGTGCCTCTCACTCAGTATGTCCCTGTTTTTAGCCCCTTTAGCTTCTTGCAGTCTCATCCCCTCCTTCATATACTTCTTTAGTTCCACTTCCATTGCTTTCTCTAGTTCCATAAAAATATTCCATTCTTCCTTTAATCATTATCCTCCCAAATATCCCGTCTAACCTTATCATTCTGTAAGCCTCTTAGCTTTTGCACTACATTTATTCCTGCAGAGTACATCTTAAACTCAGACATGCCCCACCTTCTTATTTACTTTTGGCTACTTTTGCTTTCATTATCTGTCCAACTTTCTCTTCCTCTTCATGCAAATCCATCACACACCTTCTGGATTTTCCCTGGTCATACTCTCATTGGTTTAATCAATGCATGCTTCAGAATAAAAATTACTAACTATATCAACACTACTCTTACCACTAAGTCAGCCCAGTTGTTTATTTATTCTACAGCATTCCCTTCTATTGTATCTCTTAACTCCTCCCAGTTTTTTTCATCCTGATCTCTCCTAGATATACCTTTACTTCTAAACATCCCCCTTTTTACCATAACAACCTTAATATTTTACACATCCCTATTACTGACTATATCTAGGGATGATGATCATGATTGATTCTTTTCCATAACCTTTAGAAGTTTTCAGCACCCAAGGTAGTATCATTTGTATATCCTCAAGTAATTACATGCAATCATCAATGAATATGTTTATGCTACTCTTTTTGCCTCTCGTTCAGCAACTTACAATCAATCAGTTTATTCCGAACCACTTTCTCCAAAATCAAACTAAAGATCCCTGAGGCCAGTTGGCATCATTGCTTTGTGCCTCTGCCTGACTTTGCCTTATTTGATAAACCTTCATTTGCCTGATTTGAACATTTGGTTTCTATAGTGCTCTAATGATCTTTATAGCCCTTCCTCCTCCCAATATTTGCTTTAGAGTCTTCATCACCAGGAACTAACTTACTCAATCAAAGGCTTTCTTAATGTGATACTACCCACCCTTTTATATTTTCATTTTCACACCAATTCATAACATTTAACAACATTGTATAATGATCTATGGATGACCTACCTTTCATAAAACACATTGATGCCACTAACCTTGGTAGAAGCATTTCTAAAATAGCCAAAAGTTTTATGCCACTGTGGTATAAAGAAATTGGTTAATAATTTGCTGTGTCTTCTTTCTCCTTTCCTATTATGTTACCATTACTTCCTGTCACACTGGTTCTGGCACTTTTTCTTATTCTTCTCTTGTTCTCGGTAAATGATTTTACCCAATATTGCCTACATGCATTCCTACCAATGAATAATATTCAAATGATAAATCATCTGAACCACCTCTTCCACAATCACCTTTTTGTACATCCCTTCCCTATTTCCATCTTTGTGTTCTGGCCCATCCCATTCTTTAAACCTCATTGCACCTGATTTTCTTTGTGCATACAAATCATAGTAGAATTTCCTAAATGCCTTTTATCTCTTTATTCTGAACAACTATCCTACCTTGTTTGGTTTCTTCTCCACCCACACATGCTCTTGTCTTCAAATGTATGTGTTTTTACACTAATAACTTAAAATCTAATTTCTCTCCATTTCTCCAGCTACCTCCCCTCTGCTGTACTTCTATTTGTATATGTTCTTCTTCTAGCTCCTCTAATTCCTCCTGCAGTTTCTTCATTCTGCCCTTCTTATCCACATCTTCCTCTATTTGCTTTTCCTCCTCCACTTCATTCATATCAGTTTGCTCTTGCCGCAACACTATCTCTTTGTCCCCATCTGATCTTGTAACCATCTGTTTTGATGTTTTCTATGTCTCATCATTTTCTCTCTCCAAGCAGTCTTGATTCCATTCCTCTCCTTAATTCGTACCTTTCCCTTTTCTGATTCTTTTTTCCTTAGGACTAACTTCCCAGACATCTTTTCTACCTATTCTATCTGAACTTCTCCACTTAATCGGGTTCCTTTTCCACCTCCCATCTCTCTTTCTTTCCCATTTCCATAACATTGTAACCAAGGAATGACCTGACACCCCTTTTTCATATATGTCTATAGTATCTACCTCACATTTTTCATCATCTATTAATATGGTGTCCAGCCTACTTACTTGTTTACTTCTTCAACCTCCCCCATTTTTCACTCCAGGTATCTAGCACTCCTATCCATTTCATACATTTCCTTAAAAGTTTCTAACCTTCACTTTGAACTCTGCCTTTTCTTATAACCTGGGTAAACTTCGCTCTAACACTACAATGAAATTTCATGTTCATATCACTCTACCTCTTTGTGTTTCACATTTTCAATTGCATCTGCACAACCTTTTATTTCCTTTACTTTGTCTTTATTTGGGTCATAATCAAATCCCATCACCGCTCCGTTGTCTTCAAAAGTGCCTTTATATACAGCCCACTAATCACTTGCCCCTGCACACTGTCCTTCCACCACCATACACTTTTTGTTTCACTACTATTCCTGCTTCTCCTTTTCTTTCCCCTCCTCTAGGAGCACAGTTCATCACCATCCATTTATATTCTTTATTTTCCACCTTCCCAGTCTCTCTGATATATTTAATTCCTGTAAGCATACTACATCCACTCTTTCCTTCTTGATTCTATTTAATAAATGCTCTCTCTCTTTCTTTCTCTATTAGATTTTTCACTGTTTCTGTATATTCCAAGTCCATGCCGCCAAACCCCTCCCCCTCTGACTTACTTTTCTCACTTTAGGAGCTGGACCCCTAGGGTCTTTGAGCATCCCACAGGGATACACCAATGCTCCATCCCTTCAGACATGATAAGTCAAAGTTACTGACAGTCATCCACCTTAACAGCCACTTGGCTATTGCTCCCATGTAATATTCTACCCCCACCTCTAACTGTCCTTACTCCTCAGTCCCCAGGCCTTCTTCCTGACTTCATATCTGTACCATGATGCATGTATAATCTTTCACATCCTGAATCTTTTAAGTATTGGCCAGATGTATATACAGCTTTATGTCTGTAGCACAGTGCAGCAACTTTGGACTGGATTATCTTTTATTTATATGACAAAATGTGCAATATGATTTTCCAAGAATTTCATAATTTGCACAAATACTTATTGGTTTTCCATACTTTACCCATTAATCAGCACACAATGAATATCTCCATGCCCCAAAGTGACTTAACTAGGCTGCCCACTCACCCATGCTATCCTCCTACTACAGCTAACCAATAAAAATACCAAATACTTTACCTAATAGCTCCACTTCACAGACAAATATAGTTTGAATATACCTAGTCTATATTTAACTAATATGAAATACATTCAACTCCTAACTTTTGTTAAGATACAAAACTATAACAAAAGTCCATAACAAGAATTATTTACACAAAACCATTAGTACTTTTCTAATAGAGAAGGTTAAATTTCTTCCAGGCTATGTATTGATTAGTTACATTTCTAGTTCTATTTTTTGGAGTCGATAATTAATTTTTACAAACAGATTTGGCTAGACAGATAAATTCACTAGGAAAAGAGAGAGTAGTTTTACATTTCCAGTTTTTAATTATAACTTTCCTAGCAATAGTTAGGCCAGACCAAAGAAAAGGTTTTTGTGATACTGGAATAACGTCTGGGATGGGGCATTGAACAAAATCAAGAAATCTGTAAAAGTACAATTATCTGACCACAATGCTTGGCAAAAGCTTTTAAAATCAGTCCAGAAAGATGACACTCTGTTACATTCTATGATCATATGAACCCAATCTGCATCAAGGGTTTCATTGCACTTCCAGCATTTTATCTTTTCTGATTTATATATAACAGCAATGTTGTGGGGTGTTAGAAAAATTCTGTGTAAAAGTTTCCACGTATAAATCTTCCAGTATAGAGAGGACATTGATTTTCCTGCAGATTTTAAGAAATGTTTCTTACTCTTCTCAGAAAGTTCTTCTTTATTTTTGTCGAGTAATTCCAGTATAACAACTCAGGGGGAACAAATTAAATTCTAATAGTCTTATATATGTTTGACAAGTATAACTTACCTTTAGATGGATTATTATTTATATAAGAAAATAAGTCTAGGATTTCTGGAATAGTTTCAGTTTGTACGTCTAATGCTATTTTGATTTTGTCTTGAATATATTCCTTACATGTTTGTATATCTAACCAACTACTATTTTCCAGACTGTATCTAGCAATCAGATAATGCGCTGAGTGTATTTTATTCCCATTCAGAAACTCATGCCAGTAAATTAAGTTACTATTCTTTAAGTCAAACTTTTTCATTGTATTAAAAGAAAACTATAGGAAATAATATTATTAGTAGATCTCTGATTAGATAATTTGAATTCATAAATCACTTGATTATTAATAGAACTTAATTTATGAAAGGATAGAGGGTAAACTTATGTTTTTCATTTAATTTATAGTCTTTTAAAACCCCCAAAAAGGATGTCCAAATGTGTATAAGTTTCAATTATGCATTTGTTATTGTTTGTTAGTATATGTTTATGCATTGATTTCCAACAGGAAGCATAAGAGAAGTCAAGCCACTGGAGTATTATTTTAATAATTACAGATTTAGAATATAAGTCAATAGTGGGGAAACCAATGCCTCCCTCGCTCCCTCCTCCCAACTTTTGATGTGCCAGTCTAGGGAGATTCTCGTTGTTTTTTTTTGTGATACCATAAGAACTTTAGTAAAATGGAGTTTTTTTTAAACTTTTTAGAAAGGGAAGAATTAATGACTGACTAAATAATAATATTTTTGGTAAAATTATCATTTTGATCAATGTAAGTCTATCTTCAAACGTGAAAAGTAATTTATTTCAATTGGATGTTAATTTGGATATTGTATCAATTAGGTTTTGGTAGTTAACCAAAATTGATTTTTTTATTATTAGTCTCAATAGTAATTCCTATGTATTTTAACTGTAAATTGCCCCAGTCAAATTTTTTGTAAGAGTTTAACTTGCTGGTTATCTCTTTGTTTATAAGCTAGGTTTTATTTTATTGTCATTAAATTTCAGACCTGAAATCTTTTCAAAATAGTCCATAGACCTAACTATATGATCCAATGAGAGTTCGGTATTACCACAAGCAAGCAGAATGTCATCAGCAAAAAGACAAATTTTAGAAGAAAATTTTTCATTTATTTTAAAACCTTTAATGTGTATGTTACATCTTATATAGTTAGCAAATGGCTCTATCTTCTTCTTCTTCTTTCGGCTTTTCCCGGTCAGGGGTTGCCACAGCGGATCACCTTGTCCGCACATTGAATGGCAGTGGAGTTTTACGGTGTCGAGTTGCCAGCCCGGCGCCCAACCTTCCACAGAAGGCACACTCACACGCACACCTAGGGCCAATTTAGAGTGTCCAATCCACCTGCAGCATGTCTTTGGGATGTGGGAGGCCGAGCACCAGAGGAAACCCACCACAGGAGGACATGCAGACTCCGCACAGAAGGCACCCCAGCCGGGGATCGAACCGGAGAACCTCTTGCTGTGAGGCGGCAATGCTAACCACTGCACCACCGTGGCCACCCAGCAAACGGCTCTATAATAAGTGCAAATAGGAAAGGGGATAAAGGGCACTCCGTTTTGGTACCTTTTAAGATATCAAAGGGGCTAGATATATAGGAGCCTATTTTGACAAAATAAATTGAGTTATAAAGCTTTTTATTTAACGTTATGAAATCAGAGGAAAATTATATTAATTTAGTACTCTGAGCAAGTATGACCTATTCACACAATCAAAAGCTTTGTCCGCATCTAAGCTTATTATAGATAACTCTTTTTATTTTTGTTTGCCATATCAATCAAAGAAAAGAGTCTTATTATATTATCTTGACCTTTCCTATTAATTATAAATCCAGTCTGATCTTCATTTACTAAAGCAATGAGCATCTGATTTAATCTTTTTGCTAATATAGACATGAACATCTTGTAGTCTACATTAAAAAGTGATATAGGTCAATAACAAGAACACAGAGTAGGCTCCTTATCTGATTTTAAAATGGGTGTAATAAGAGACTATCTCCATGATAGGGGAATGCTAGATGTACTCTTAACTTCTTCAAAAGCATTTAATAAAAAATGTAAAATATGATCAGGTAAAAGTTTATATATCTCAGGAATTATCCCATCCATACCTGGTGCTTTATTAGTTTTAAGATTTTTAATTTGATCTTTTAATTCCTTAAAGGAAAAAAGACTTATCAATCTTGCTTTTCTGTTCTGTTTATTATGTAAGTTTTCTTTTAAAAAGCTATCCAATAAGTTGTTACTCAGGTTTCACTTTGTCTTATTAATTTCATCATAATATCTGCTAAAACATTTCAATACATCTTTCAGATCCATAGCTTTAATAGTCTTATTCCCTGCTTTATAAACAATCTCCTTGATGTGGTTTGTTTTACTTATATTTTTGATCTAATATTTATTCTGTGAAGGCTCTTGAAGATTAATGAAAATGACTGTAATTTAATTTTTTCTAAGTTAATGGAAATATTATGATATAATATTTCTAGGTATTTCTGACTTATATTTTTCAACGGTTTGTTTGCAGCTTTATTGTTAGGTTTAAGGTTTAATTTTAATTTATCAATTTCAGTTTGGAGAGCATTTAACTCTTTATCCCATTCCTTTCTTTTACAAATATACCAGTTCTTTACCATATAAGTGAGCTTTTAACATGTCTTATAGTATGATATCAGTGACCTCACTATTATTGTTAAGTTCCATAAATTGATTTATCTCTTTTCATAACCATTCATTAAAGCCTTTTGTTTTAGTTATTTAGGCCAGGAGTCTTTGGCAAGAAATTAAATTGTTTGGACTTAAGTTAATTTAAATGTATTAGCATTGTGGTCAGATAGGGAGCATTAAACTATTAGTACCTCCTCTGTTTTGGAGTATAATGCATTGGATACCAATACTTTATCAATATTGGTTTGAGTCCCAAATTTAAAAGAATAGTGAGTATATTTTAAAGGACCATCTGATATATCTCTTATGTGCATTGTATTAATATAATGATTTAAATATTTTGTTACTGAAGATAGCCTGATTTGTTTAACATTTGTAGTGTCATTGTCTGATAGGATGCAGTTAAAATCACCAACTATCAACATTTCTGCTTTAGAGTATAGTGTTATAATATCTAAGTATTTCTTAACTGCTTTAGAACTAGTACTAGGGATCCAATTGGTATTTATAAGGGAATAGTATTTTTTATCAATTTCTATTACCACCAGTCCCAGCATACAATTGTTGTCAGAATAGGAATCCACTATGTCACTCTTCTTATGTGCATTAAGAAGACGTTGATGCTTTGGTGTTCGTTTAAATAGTTTATAGTCAGAAATGACTCTGTATGTGCTACCATGAGCAGAAAAATGTCTCGTCAACTTAGTAATGACAGTACTGGATGTTAGGTGAATAAACATCTGCTAACGCCAAGTAATGTTGACCATTCCACTCAAAGATATCTGTGGCTACTGTCGACCAAGGTAGCTCAGGAATCTGACTTAACTGAAGTGGTTCTTTCTGTTGATGTGGCTTTGTACTATTACATACTGAACAAGATGAAAGTTCTTTCTCAGTATCACTTGACACAGAAGACAATGGTGCACAGTTTACTAGTCAGCAGTTCAAGAAATTTGCAGAAATGTGGGACTTTGTACATATTACGAGTAGTCCTGAATACCTTCAGTCAAATGGTTAGGCTGAACATACAGTTCAAAGTGCAAAACAGGTGTTAGAAAACCCAGATGTGACAATACCAATTTTTTATCAACTTGTTAATTTTCAGAAACATTCCTCATGATAAACATCTTGGTTTACCTGCCCAGAGACTTACATCAAGACAAACCAGAACCACATTACCAATCAGCAGTACTTTATTGGTTCCAAGTGCTAAGAACAACAAAGCAGTAAAAGCCCAACTGTTTAAAAAGCATTTGTCCCAGAAGTCTTATTATGATAAAACCAGCAAATTGCTCACTTCATTGAAAAAAGAGAAGTCAGTGATGATGTAGATGTCAAAAGGTTTTGATTGTATCGGATTTGTGAAAAGTTTGTGTCAAGAGCTGAGGTCGTACATTGTGTAATCACGAGGAGTGGAATTCATATGAAATTGGAACCATTACCATTATCCATCTGCTAACGCCAAGTAATGTTGACCATTCCACTCAAAGATATCTGTGGCTACTGTCGACCAAGGTAGCTCAGGAATCTGACTTAACTGAAGTGGTTCTTTCTGTTGATGTGGCTTTGTACTATTACATACTGAACAACATGAAAGTTCTTTCTCAATATCTCTTGACACAGAAGGCCAAAATACTAGACCTCTCACCCTTCTTTTGGTAGAATCAGTTCCTGGGAGGCCATGATGCAAGATCTTAATATACTCTTGTTGCAAAGACTTTGGAACAATCACTTTAGGACCTCTCATGATGATACCATTGTCTGACAAAATCTCATATCTGTATGGAAAATAGCACTTCTACTGGTAAATAAGATTGTTTTAAAGGCCATCTTTGACTGATAAAGAGGTTCAGCTTCTGGGGAATTGGATATGAAGCTGTGTGAGTTCTGAGCTCGAAGCTGTGTGAGTTCTGAGCTCATCAAAACATGTGGAAGAAAAAATTCTCACTTCTATGACTTCAGAATCAAGTTACTCATTGTTATGCTGTTCTGTGGTCTTTATGGGCAATCTGGATAAAGTATCAGCAAGATAAAGACGTTTTCCTTTTGTATACACAAGATTGAAATTGTACTTTTGCAATTTAAGCACCATACATTGCAGTATAGCTGGAGCTCTATGCATAGGCTTTCTCAGAGTAATAACTAGAGGTTGGTGATCAGTTTCAATCCGGATAGGTCGACCATAAATTTGGTTTGAATCTCTTCACCACCATAAGCAACAAGCTTTGCACACTTAGTCAAATCAAATTGTTCTGCAGCTTTTACTCTATCAAATGTTTCTGCTGACATAACATTGCACTTTGAGCCAGTATCTACTTTGAGCTCTACAGGACTCTCGTTAATCCAAACAGTACAAAATACTTCATTCTTTGCCCATGTATCTACTGTATTAATTGTTTTACCAAGTACAGACACACCATCAAAA
The DNA here is from genome assembly GCF_019279795.1 of Protopterus annectens. NCBI lineage: Eukaryota > Metazoa > Chordata > Ceratodontiformes > Protopteridae > Protopterus > Protopterus annectens. Next base: position 407,927,127 of record NC_056733.1, on the reverse strand, counting down.
TAAAAAGTAGGGTTGGAGCTTTCTAATTGATCAACTTGCTTCTTGGAATGCCCCCTTTTAATAAAAGAATGCGCCAATTTGATTTACAAAATCTTTTGAAATGATTCCACTTATTGCAAGAATGACACTGCTGACCAAATCTAAGCACTTTTCTCTTTCGGATTCATGATTTCCACCACAATTACAACAGTTGACTATGAATCTGGGTGGGGGCATGTTTTAGACTTTGCTGACTCACCTTTATGCTTCACTGAGCATGCTGTGGAATTTGCTGGAAAGACTCAGGGTTTCTCAGGGACTGTTACAGGACCTGCAGTAGGTGCCATGTGCCTGGGCCTGTTTCTTTTAACCACATGCTACATACTATCAACACGAGCTTTGTCACTGTGTCTTCCACAGCTATTCTCATTTGTAAGCATACTTGTGAGCTCGTATATCTGACACATCTCAATGGCCTTATTTAATGTTAAATCACTGCCTCAAAGCAAAATCTTTCTCACTATGTCACTACTAATACCACACAAAAGCCTCTCCTTTATCAACTCATCTCTCAATTCACCAAATCTGCATGTTTTATCCTTGTTTCTCAAGTCAGTTGAATATGCTGCAAAGGTTTCACAAGACTTTTGATGCCTTGTATAAAATAAATGCCTTTCCAATGTAACATTCATTTGGAGGTTACACATTTCTCTAAATTTACATTTTAAGCACTCAGGGTCTTCCCTTGTTTTGAACGGGACTACTATATGGTGGTCTTCCCCCTCCCCTGCAAACACAGCATGTGCATACACAAATGAATGCTGTCTTTCAATGGCCTCTGAAACAGCTAAGTTAACCAGAATAAATTCTTCTGTACATGCATCTTTGTCAGAAAAAGCAGCCTGTATGAAAATACTGTATTTCTGCTCAAACACTCGCCAATTTTCTGCAATATTGTTATCAAACACAAGCGATGCAGGTCTGTGAAATCCTTCTGCCATGCCCACAGATTATAGTAAAACACAATGCAAAATGGCCCTTGTAATTATGTACAAACATTCACACACACCAGGTACTTGTAATAATATTCAAATACAGAATAAGCTCTTTAAAATGCTGTACTCTGCGAAATATGCTTTGAAATTACTTTGCAGACTATGCTTTGAAATGACTGTACTTTTCAAAATATTCTTTGAAACAACTTTTCTTTGCAAAATAACTGCACTGTAATCAGTGGCAGCTGGTGACTTTAAATCAAAGAGGGGCTGCAGGAGACAGCTGAATGGGTGGGGTCAATGGGAATGGGTGTGGCCTACTAGAAAGGGAAGGAGCTATGCTCTAAACCACAAAAACTGTAACTTTAATTAAATACACTGCCCTGGGTGCCAAACCATCATTATGACAGCCCAATCAAGACAAAATGAAGTGTAGAAGAAAAAAAATATTTCAATCCATTGGCTGCATGACAGCTTACTTAATATCTAGATGGAAACAAAAAGGTTGTGAGGCATGAAAAAATAAATTACTTTTTAAAGACATTACTGGAATGCCAGTCAAAACCAGGTATAAGAAAAACAAGCAACACTCAACTTAAACCACTTCTCCTTGCTCTCCAGTTCTAATTATAATTTATATTCAGCTTTATTAAAGTACCAAGTAACATGCTGAAAGTAGTAATCTCTGTGATACCCCCACTTGTAAAAATGTTTCTTATCCAAAAAAAGACCTGCTGCCTGACAACAACTATCTACTTGTTTCATGGGGAAAACATGATCAAAGTAAAAAATGAAATGCAAACAAGAAACAAGCTCAACATACATTGCTTAAAGGATTACTGCACAGGATATGGACCACACATGATAGATTGGCATTCTGTTTAGTTTGCAGGTAAAGCCTTAAGCTTCTTAAAATAATGTAATCCTGTCCTTTATTACAAATACTGTCATATGCATTTCAATACCCAAGACTTATACGTTATCTAGTTATGTAGGTATTCTCTTCATGGCAACAACAGAAAGTCTTTCAATGTTGGCAATTCTTTAACAGTATGCTTATTAAAGCTTACTTGCATCTTACAATCTCAGACAAGCTTATGTGATGGTCATTAAAGCATTGCTACTTAAACACAGAGAAACAGGCACTTTCTGAATAATAATAAGCATAAATCAACAGTATAAAAATATGACAGAAACCAGAACATTCTGCAAAATCAAGGACAGATGAAAAGCCACTGTAGTACTTGTGTCTACCTTGGAAGGCGGGATAGTCTGCACATTTACACTGCATAACTGCTCCTTGACTTGCTTGGACACATCCAGAGTCACTACACGGGGCAGTGGGGTGCAACAAGTTTATCACAATTTGAACTATCTCTGGCTGACTGCGATGGCCCTGACACATTTGTCATACCTTTTAATCTCAGAGCAAGAAATCTGGACAAAGCCATACATAGAAGTGGGACAAAGGCCCAAAAATAAGGACAATTTTTAAATATTGCTCTTATAAACTTAGAAAGATAATAGAATAGTAGGTCTTGCATTAGTATGAATTTTCTGAAGGGTATGAAATCTGAAACTGAAATGTTTGTCATTATTTTCTAACTTCAGTCTTTACTGATTTGCCACTAATTTGCCAAAAAACCCACAGATTTATGAAAAATGGACCAAAAACGTGATGCAAAAATATAAAATAGCCACACAATACAGCTGGGAACCTGTCAAAGAAGGGACACTTTTTAATATTAGTATTGCTAACTTGAGCAGCTGACAAAATAAAATAATCTATATGCATTTCTGAAATAAAAGTGATCTATAACTGATTATTACAGTTATTTATTAATTGTAAAACCTCCATGTTTTCTTCCAAAATTGCCATTTTGCAGAGGGATTATTAGGGGAAGAACAACATTTTGAGCCAAAATCAGGGACAGTTGAGAGGTTTGGATATGCCTAATTCTATAAAGCAATTTATTTGCACGTACCTCTCAACCTGTTAATGCAGGAAATCTGGACAAGGTCAAATATATTGGGGGAACATATAAACAGTACTAAAAATTGCTCTTGTATAAACTGAGACAGTTGATAGGTCTTGCTTTAGCATGCATTTTTCTGAAGGTTATGAAGTCTGAAACTCAGTGTCTGTCATTATTTAGTGACTTCATTCCTAAATGATTTGACAGAAAACCCACAAATTTTATGAGGAACAAACCAAAAATAAGAAGCAAAAATCTATTCATTCTGCAAAAATCTGGACAGTTGAGAGGTATAGTTCAGCCGGGGCTGTCTTTGAGTCTGCTGCCCTTTCCCCCCTCACAAAATCATGGTTGAATAGAGCTTTCCCCCTACAGCCATTCCAATGAACCATTACTTGGCTATTTCACCCCATTTACCATAAACACTAATGTGCATACTGCTTTACTTCTGTGATGATTTGGACTTCATTTGAAAGTTTTATTTTGCATTTTACAGCGCAAATACTAATAGATATCATATCTGCTAAACAAAGCAATGCAGTCTCACAATGAAAACAAACTTAGCATTAAAACTTCTCTGCCATTGAAGACTCACATTCACTGAAACAGCATTGAAACCCACATTCAAAGAAAATACATTTTGCCAGTGGCAGATAAAGATTAACTTTGGGTTTGGGCTGTTTTCAAATCACAGGCCCCTTGCACACAAAACATACACATGCTTTTTCATACACCTTCCTGATTGTATTAAATTCTATTCCTTGTACAATACAGTACAGTTTTTGAGAGTGTTTTAAATTTATTGTTTTGAATTTTTTCAGTAAACAATGAAACAAAATGCATGCACCAGTAATGACAAAACAGCCCAATTCAGAACATTTCCATCATAAAAGTCTACTCGAACTTCTACATTCCACTAGTATCAGTACATATGCACAATCTCTGAAGAAGTAAGTCATCTAAATAATTCCACATTAAAGAGATCTGTGACTAATGAAGAGGTTGCTGCTGCCAAACAACTTTGTATTTCATTGTTTCATCTACAAATAAAGTGCCCGTTGCCCTTGAGGAATAAATTGCCTATCTTACACTAAAAAAATGATAAGCTAGCAATATTGCAATAGGGAATGTATGACAAACTGATAACAGGTTCATAGTTACTAGGTATCTTCACCAAAAAGAAGTGCAGCATCCACCCCCTTTGCAACACAGTACAGTATCAGCAGTGCATCTATCTACTGTGGGAGTAGAACCCACAGCCTTCTGCATCAAAAGCAAGTATACTACCTGTTGTGCTATTAACAATGCAAGCAGAATCAGCATAAGCAGCACTAAACTTTTGCTCCCCTGCAGCTTGCAGCTCTCAGCTCCTTGTAAAATCTACTCACTCAGCTGTATCTCTGAACTTTGCAGCACAAAGAAATCTGGAAAAAGCCAAAGTTTATTGGGGGGGGGGGGCAAAAGCCCAGAAACCAGGGACACATTTTAAACTTTGCTTGTATAATGTTGGAAAGTTGCTAGAATAAAATGCTGTGTTACTACCATACATTTCACTGCCAAGCCTTAAACGCAAGACCCTGTGCAAAATAGTCAGAGCAACATACCACTATGCCAAATCAGCTGTTTTGTGAAAGAGGAAGACAGAAACTTAAATGGCTACAATTTAGTGAATTCAGTTTTCACCATAGCACAGCTGTCAATCTCTTAGCACAAAACACCTGAACAAAGCCAGTAATGGGTGAACACAGCCCCCAAACATTCAGTGAATTCAGTTCTCACCATAGCTCTCAACCTCTTAGCAAAAAACACCCAGACAAAGCCAGTAATGGGGGAATACAGCCCCCAAACATATTCAGTGAATTCAGTTCTTACCATAGCTCTCAACCTCATAGCAAAAAAACACCTGGACAAAGCCAGTAATGGGGGAATACAGCCCCCAAACATATTCAGTGAATTCAGTTCTTACCATAGCTCTCAACCTTAGCACAAAAAACCTGGACGAAGCCAATAATGGGGGAGTACAGTCCCAAAAATAGGGACACATTTCAACTATCCATCTTATACACTTAGATAATTGCTAGAATAAAAGCTTTTGTGTTACCTTGTACTTTCTGAAGAATATGAAGTCTGATATTCAAATGTGTGTCATTTTTACATTTGTTAACCAGGAAAGTCTGACTTGGAAAAAAAACTAATTTTTAGCAGAGGCCCAGGGAGAAACACTCCAGACAGTCACATGTCTTTGTAAAATGAGAGGACACTAGAGTAAACTGACACAAACACAGGGAGGGCATGCAGACTCCACACAGAAGGTAAGGCACCCCAGCCAAGAATCAAACCAGAGAACCTGTAGCAGTCAGACAATAATGCTACCAATGCACTACTGACTTTGCAAGGGCACAAAAATACAGAAACCACAGATTTTATGAGGAACAGAACAAGTATGAGGGAAAAATCTGCAATTCTTTTACAAATGGTGGTGGGTAGGGGATTCAGGCTCTTGCCACGTGGGCCCAAGGTACAAGGTTCAAGCCTGTTCTATACCCACCACCATATAGCACTTGGGGCATTACACACACACACACACACACACACACACACACACACACACACACACACACACACACACACACACACTCCGTAACTTCTAATGTACACATACCTGCAATGGTCATCTCTGTAGAAGCATCCAAGTACAGGCTGTCCCCCTCCGTTCACGAACTGCACCAGCCAGCTAAAATAAACATCCACATTCAGGCAGAGAGTAAACTACAATAAGCAAGCCATACCAGCTGAGTATCAGCTGTCTCTGTTTGCGTTCACGAACATACAGCTTCCACAGCAGCAGGCTGTCCACCTCTGTTCACGAACTGCACCAGCTTCTAAAATAAAATACACGAACTGCACCAGCTTCTAAATCTAAAATAAAAACACCCAGGCAGAGAGTAAACTGCAACAATCCACAGCTGATTGAGCAGCTGAGTATCAGCTGTCTCTTTTTGCGCCGGAATGCTCACTTCTGGTTTCCTGTGTTCTGTTTGAATGTACCAAGACTACTGACCTTACAGTCCGATCCCCTTCCAGTCTATAGGTTTTCCACCTTTTTAAATGCCCAAAGTGGGACATTTTTGATGCAAACGTCAGATTTTGCAGGGTGAAACATATCCATGGCTAGTATAAAGGACAGAATTTTACTTTTTTGCTTAAATAAAAGTTTATTCTTGTAGCATTTTAGTTGCTTATTCTGTTTCTTATAACATTTAGGTGTTTCAGATACAGAATAACTGTTTTATGCAAATATTACATAAAATATAGGAAATAATTTTGTCCTAAAATCACAGGACATTTGCCATTTTTACAATTTTTTTGCAGGACACAACTGCCCAAAGATGGACTGTCCCTTGCAAAGTGGGACAGGTGGTAACCCTACCAGTCTATGGAGTTAGCACCGCATAGACTTCTGGAGCATCAGCAGTCTGCTGCCTTTTTCCTGAATCCGGACTGGGTAAGGCAGCAGTCCGGATTTGCTTTCCATGTGCAGGTTAGGAGGATTAGGACTGTACCATTGCGGTTCACAGCTGGGGGGGCTGCAGTCTGATAGCACGAGCCACCACTGACTGTAATACTACACACACTTGCAAACACTTTGCACACTTCAGATATTTTGAATAGCTTTAGTTAATAAAGAAAAGTAGCATGCAGTGAAAAAATACATTTGTTTTCCCTTTTTTGTACATTTTATGTGATTCAGATATTGTTTCAAACATTTTCATAATTATTATGATTATTTTTAGCAGTATGTCACAGTTTATGACATTTGGTTTAATAAGAAATTCGTTTTGAGTATTCTGAGTGCTTCATTTTATATTTATAGCAAAAGAAATAATTAAAGCAACTTTTAGTACCTGGAATTTGTTTCTGACCTGTTTTGCAAGTTGTTTGAGCAGTAGGGATGATCCACTCCTGTATATTCTTCCATCTCTAACCAGCTGCCTCATGGCCGTAACTCTGGATTCCATTCTGACACCATGGCGCTCTTCTTATGTGCATTAAGAAGATGTTGAGGCTTGGATGTTCATTTAAGTAGTTTATTGTATACAAATACATCAGGATAGACAGCAGGAACATTAAACTTAAACTATCTGACTGACTGCATACTTGCATGCTCACACTCTGGCTGCTTACTGAAAATGGCACACTTGCTTGCACATGCTCAGTACTTATATACACTGCTGACTCACTGAAAAGCTTCTTAAAGGTATATCATACACTCTGATCTACACATTATTTTAGGTAGAATTGACGTTTTCCCAGAGAATAAGAACATCTCTTCTTTTTCAATCTGAGAGCCAATTAAAACTGAATAATCTTTTAACAGTAATCTGTTTAAATCTTTGGTCAATAAATGGGTTTCCTGCAGAAAACAATGTCTGTTTCATGTAGAGTTAAATACTTGCTTAAACTACCCCTCTTTAAAGGGTTATTTAACCCATTTATATTTAATGAAAGGCATTTATATTGGCATCTATTGGAACAATAGGTGTAGAAACTACTGTGAAATGATTTAGTGCATTAAGCATTACTCTAACAAAGAAGAAACTTGTTATGCACAAACACAATAAGAATGATGTGAAAAATTCAGAATTAAAAACATTTTTAACTTCCAACATGGAATAAAGTATTCCAAGCTTGATGAAAAGTTCTTACAATCCACTTACTAATAACACCATAACACAACCAATCAAATTGTTATTACTACTTTTATGTACACAAACTGAAATTTTCTAAATAAATATTTTACACATTTTGAAAAGATGTTAAATTACTAGAAAAAAACAAAAAGTACACAACAAGGTTAAAATATAATAAGATCTATCAAATAGAACTTTAAATAACCATTTATAATTTGTTTGTGTCTTTTGGCTTTTCCCGGCATTAATTATATATAACATTTATTTATATATTAATCATATTGAAGATATGCTCAGACTGGTCTTAATGCTTGAAATATTTATATGAATTAAGAAACTTTGTGTTATGAGTAAATAATGTGCCAGATTTACTAAAGCCTACGCTAAGTAAACACTGTTCTGAGTTAACAGACAACACAGATATAACTCACACCTTCTTCCGCCTAATTTTAGTTTTCCTACTGATATTCTTGCAACTTTAAATATTGACAGGGATTCATAAAATTTACCACAAAGTGTAGACTACATGTACACTTGGGTCTATATCATAACCATGAAAGCCCGTTTCAGCGAATATGTAAACGTCGACACATATTTCACAAACCGCGAATACACCGAATGTCCTAAACCGTGAAATTCAAAATCTCGAACTGGCATAGTTGGCCAACCTCACTGCTCACTACATACTACCCACCCAAACAAAATAAATAAACCACATACATACACTAACCAAAACCTTACTTCTAACCCTACACCAAACCTTACATAAATCACTATGTATGTACTTACCTTAGCCCGCACACTAACCCTAAGGTCCGTAACTATCGTACACTTACCTTACGGAGCTATACCGCAGAAAGGCCAACTATGTCGATTCGAGATTTTGAATTTCATAGTTTTGGGAGTTTGATGCATTCGCAGTACGCACAATATGTGTTGATATTTACGTATTTGCTGAAATGGGCTTTCGCAGTTATAATATAGACCTGTAAACTTAATGCAATTTTTCTGAGTGACTAGAAAGAACAAAAAATGTGCTAATAATTTTATTGAATACGTATTGTGTACACTTAGTGTACACTTAGTGTAGGCTTTATTGAATCCAGCCCGTCTTTTAAGGTACATGTGCCTGTAATTTAACCAGAATAACAGTCATGTCCTATATGTACAACAGTGTAAAACAAACATATTACCTGTACTTAATACACTTTATAAAAAGGTTATGAACCAGTAACTATATTAACATTTTGCTTGTGTAAATTACTTACATTTCCAACACATTCACTACAAAAACCTCATAACTGATTACAAATTCCCATCTAATCTCTCACACAGACTAGAAGCTTATGAAAACAGTCTGTATAGATATTGGCTATTTACATTCATATTAATTATCAAACAAGGTTGAATTATAAAGCAGACTGCTAATGTCTGTATTTTACGCAAAAGTATAAGTTATCTTAATGAAACTGTATGGGCAGGATTCACGATGGCTTGCAAGGAGTCTAAGAGCCGTGTAAGACTTCATGCAGCCATCGCGATCCAGGAACAGCCCGAAATCCCGTGTAAGAGAAAGCTAAAACGACTCTTACATGGGCAGGGCGTGGATATGCTAATCACCCCACTTGCAGCTGAAAGGCATGCAAATTAGGTAGATTAGCAATCCACAAAGCTGAAACCAGCCTGTGTAAGAGTCGTGTTAGTTGCAGAAATGTACTCAGTTGACAACTGAGTACGTTACTGCAAATAACACAACGGAGCCATGACAGCTCCAAATAAAGTGTGCAAATGTTACAGACAGCATGCCAATGGCCAAATATGTGGCCATTGGCATGGTAAACTGATGCAAACATGAAAAAAAAGATTTTTTTTTTTCAGAGATCAGCGATGTTTAAACGCAGCGCAGCCCCGTGCAAACGGGCTGCACTATATAAAACTGGAAAATGAAGGTTAGAAACCCACAAATGTGGGTTTTATGTAATGCATGGATTTGCAATGCAGGGACTAGCAGACCAAAAACAACATGGCCACCGTCTAGTGGTTGCTAAGGGGGGAAGCTGAGTGTAAGACATGTAACTAAGCATTAGTGGGCAATCCTATGTAAATGAATGGTAGGATAGTGAATCACACTGTCACATAGCAAATGAGCACAGTCCGTGTAGTGTAAGAGTTAGATAAGGGGGAGTAACAGAGTAGTAGATAGGTGACATCACAGGGGGGAATGTCAGGAAGAAAGCAAGCTCATTGGAGCAAAGTGGTATGTGAAATATATCAATCACACAGCAGAAAAAGAGGAGTGTCAACAGATAAGCATGGGAAAGTCAAGAAATGGAAGGTGTACACTGTGGCCAACACCAAAGTTTCTTGCTGTACATGCATGCGCGCGTGTGCTCGCTGGGAGGCGCGAGTAAGACAGAGTGCGCGCGTGTAAGGCAGAGTAAGCATGTAGGAGCCTGTTTAAAGATCTGTAAACCTGTTTGCACTGGTGTGCACTTGTTTTAACCCAAATAAGCAGAATCTAGTCCGTGTAAGCATGTGTGCGCGTGTGGTAGCCACTGTGAGCATGTTTTCGCTGGTATGCGCGCTGCTCCCCCCTGAGGAAACAGAGAGGAAAAGGAAGCAGGAGAAATAGTAGGAAACTAGCAGGGAATACCTGTAGAGGTAGCAGGTGAAAACAATTAGAAGCAGGCAATCACACAGGCAGAATACAAGCCCAGCCCAGCACTTAAAACACTGCAAACAGCATTGCAGTATGTTTCTCTCAAGAGATACAGCAAGACAGGAGTAAGCTAGTAGAAGTGAAAACTGAAAAAGCTGCACTCAGACCAAACATGCTAGGGGCTGCCATAGCTATCATAAGGAGACATAGGAGACTTGCTGAGGGTGGTGACAATGGAAATGCTGCCAGACAACCCACAGTGAGGAGATGGAGAAGAGTGTACAGGCCCAGGGTCACCTACCAGGGGTTACATGAGCTGGAGATAGTGGAGCGCTATAGAGTGGACAGAGACCTCCTGCAGCAAATTGTCGAGCTGTACAGGCCACGCCTCACACACAGAACCAACAGTGGGGAACCCATCCCAGTGGAAACCAAGGTATGTGTTGGCCTAAGAATACTAGCAACAGGTACCTTCCAGAGACCAACTGGTGATATGATGGGGATATCACAGGCATCAGCCTCCAGGGTACTGCACCAGTTTCTGGATGCCATGTCAGCACATGTCGGTGATCATGTATATTTCCCCAATGCCCGTGAGGTATTGGCCAGCAATATGTGTCTCTTGCAGCAAATAGTGGAATACCCTGAGGTAGTGGGTGCAATAGACTGCACGGACATATGCATCAAAGCACCAGCCGGTGAGTGGGGTAGGGCCTACATTAACCGCAAGGGCTTCCCCTCCATCAACTGCCAGGTCATGTGTGATGCCCATGGCATAATAATGAACGTGTGTGCTGACTGCCCTGGGAGCTACCATGATTCCCATATCTGGCATTTGACGCAGCTGTACCAGACATTTGCCAATGGGGACATCCCACATGGACACCTAGTGGTGGATGCAGGTTATGCACTGGAGCCGTGGCTGATGACACCCATCAGAAACGCACACACACCTGAACAGGAACGCCATAATGAGGCACATGCACAAACACGTAATGTAATAGAGCGTGTGTTTGGGCTGCTCAAGTCACGGTTCCGGTGTCTGGACACATCTGGTGGAGCCTTACAGTACTCACCAACTACATGTACCCAAATTGTCATGGTATGTGCTATGCTACATAATATGATCCTGCAAAACAGCTGCAGCAGGACCAGCATAGGGCCGGGCCAAACAGCCCCCCACCATTGCCAAGGCCATCACAGACAGAGCGTGACTCGGAGGAGGAGCAACCTGAGCCTGCCCCAGTAGGCAGAAGGAGGCGTGCCCAGTATGCCCTGGCCTTGGCAAAGAGGCAACGCATAGCACATACACTGGCTCAGTAGGAACCCTGGGAATGATACCCCTCTCTGACTCACTCATATAGTAACAGGGATGCCTAAAATGACATAACCTGCTCTCAAACATGTACAGGGAGTGTAGTATGTGCATCCGACAGAGGCAGCCCTGCAGCACCACCTGAGGCATGATTGCCATGTGTTAAGCAATGTAACACCATCTAGAATATGCAAACATGAAGACCTAACCTAACATCTCACCCTCACCAAGCATGATGCCACACTATGAAAACAACAAGATCAAGTACAATAATTGGCTGAGGTATTGCCGTTAGCAAGGGGGAACACATGGCTGACAGCCTGGGCTGACATGCCGAGGAAGACATGATTCCCACCTGCTAGGGATGGCATGCACCCAGCACACCTGGCTGTGTAGATACTGGCAAAGGCTGCTGTCACCCCCACTGTGCCTGGAATAGGTAAGTCTGGAAACACAAACCCACCAACATAGGTAGCACAAGGGATAATAACCTGGACGTAATGCTACCCAATGCCAGAAGTCTAACCTGCAAGGTGCATGCAGACCAAACCCACCACAGCATGGAGAATGGTAATATGTGTTCTGTAACAGAAACCTGGGCAAGGCCCAGAAGAGCACCCAATACTACCAGGTTATGCCTCATACCATGCTCTACAGCTCCAAAACATGGAAGACATGACAATAGGAGTGTGGCTACCAGTAATTATCAAGAATAACCACACCCCCAGGTTGGTACCACAGCAAGAAACAGCATGGACTATCCACGGGCGAGTAACACTGTCTCAAACTGTGTACCTGTTTGAAGCCTGCTACAGACCCCACACACAAACCCAGGTACCCCAGCCAGCCTTCCTGAAGACACGTCAGAGTATGAATGTCCCAACAAATACCAAACAAGGCACACACAAAGTATGACATAGGTGGCAATCCATAATGTATGGAAGAAGTAGTCATGGACCTAGGGACACAAGTGGACGGTAACCTGTCATGTGACACACACATTGCCAAGGTGGCCAGGAAGACCTGCTATATCGCCAACCTTAATATGAAAGGATGCACATGTAGAGCTACAGAGGTCACTGTGCCCCCATACCCTTCCCTTATCAGGCCCATACGTGACAACTATGCCCTAGTCCGCATGTACCTTACCTTACACATGCAGCAGTCAGAAAGACCCCAAATGTATCCCACCAACAGGATAAAGGGTCCAAACATTGGACATCTGCAGCCTGGCTGAAGAAACCACAGCCCAATTCAGAAGCATACTGCACAGTCAGAGGTGATGTATGCCTGATGTACAAGGCCATGCCCAATCCAGAATGAATGGACATGCTCCACTGCAGAAACCCCAAATTCAGCAGACACACCACAGTGAGATATCTGAACCTCTACACATAGATTACTAGGATGTGCTGAAGGGACAGATCCATAACCCAGAGGCTCAGGACACTCCACTCAACAAGAGAAATCAGTTGAAGTGCATGGGAGATAGCAGGTGTACACTGGGGACCATCCCTGTGTCACATCTAGGAAAGTAAACCCTACATGGGCATGATATGCACATTGCAAGGGGTGTTGAGACCCACACACAGTCTGTCCATGCTCAAACAAGGCCAGGGCAGATAGCCTAGTATGAACCTATGAACCTATGATGATACAAATTGTGCAGGACACAAAGGATTATTGCACAGCTGTCCTACCTGATGGTAGGAACCATGGTGGTAATCCACAGATATGCTCTGCAGCACTCTAATATCACAAACAATACACCAAACTCACACACATTGCCAACATCCTACCTAACAGATTCTTTGCAAACTCCCCACCAGCACCTAACTGCAAAATATCTATCCCAGGAGAGTGCTGCCCCCCCAACATTGCAGATGCTGAGGTAACAGCCAGCATCCACAAAGCACAGCACACAGCATCAATGGTACCAGATGGTGTCCTGGGTTGTGTCCAACAAGTACTGTAAGAAGAATGCAACAGCAAATAGCATTACTGTGCACTATCAGTCCTACCACAGGATATGTACCCAAAGAGCGGTGTACAGCAACAGTGGTCCCACACCACAAAGGGGGTGCCTGAGTGGATACTGCAAACTATCACCCCTCAACCCCGACTATCTAGGTTGGCAAAGTAATGGAGAGGATGATCATGGATCCCATGAATAACGAGATTGGGTACCTACAGACATTGGACCCTACCCAGTCTGGCTGTCATAGGGCAGATCCTGACCCGTACACATGTCTGACTCATGTGAAACATGCACCAAGCCCAGTGATGTGGGGAATGTCGATAACACATCCTATCTGGACCTTGCTAAACCCTTCCTACAATACCCTAGTTGGCGGTACAGATAAGCTCACCAGCCTAACTATAAACCCCTATGCAAGTAGATGGGTTGCAAACCAGCTTAAGGACAGAACTGACCTGGCAGACATGCTGTAGCCATGGCAGACTGCAAACCAGGTACAACTGGCATCCCACAAGGTATGGTCCTGGGAACCCTCTTTTATGCTATATATGTCACATAGGTACAGGCCAACATGGAAGGAATCTGTCTGAACAGGTTTGCAGAGGACGACAAACTGGCCACCATATTGGACCCTCCAGATGACACAAGCAACCTACAAAAGGCACACATAGAAACACACAAGTGGAGCCACAGCCATGTCAACAAGCTAAATGCAGAATAGGGTATAGTCAACCCCTGTGGAAACACAGTACATGACCAGAAATTACCACATAGGTGTTAACCCAGTAAGTACATCAGGAGCAATAAGAGACCTGGGGACACAAGGTGACACATATCCTGCATGTGACAACCATGTGTCTGTAGTGGTTACAGAAACATACCATATACCCACCTAATCATGAAGGTAAGCACAGCTTGGTTAGGGTAGGTCAATGTACCTCTCCAGTCATCCATCAGCAGCCTCACAATTGTGTACAATGGCCCTTCAGGGATGTACCGTAGCAGACACCTGCAGCAACTGGAATGACCACACAAATACCCCACCAGGAGGATTGCAGAGCTGTAACAGATGCCATGTGTCGCCTGAGTAAAGTAACTGCAGCTCCACACAGTGCCATACTGCCTGGCTGGAGGTGAACTGTGCCTGATGTATAGAGCCATGACCAACCTGGTATCAATGGATATGTGGCACCATGTAAACACTGAATGCTGGTGACCTATGCAGCTGACAGGCCTGAACCCCAGCACAGACATAAACAGGACATGCTGTACTGATTGGTCCACAACCCAGAAGCTCACTCCACTCACGACTAAACTCCCACTACAGGATATCCAGGGAGTCCCTCAGTGACTGTCATCCAGAGGAATCATGATGATTGGATAGGTGATGGCAGGTGTACCCTGGATATCACCTGTATGTCATGGGTAGACAGAGGCACAGCACACTAACCATGACATATGTCATGGCAAACACCAGTAAATGTGTGTTGAAGGACAAACACTCTCTGACTAGCATTACAAATGGACTAGGGCACATGGCCATTGTTTGTCACTGTCCACACAAGTTGTGGAATACATTAACAATGTCGGACAATCATGTACTAAGCTGTCCATATCTGAACAAAATGCAACATGGTCATATCTGCACAACTGGCCCTCAACCAGTCTGGTGTGCTCACTATAAACATTACAAGCAGTGATAGGACTGAAACCGATTATACTGTCCACCACAGTGAAAGTTTTGCACCAGTACACTATACAACAATACAACTGTTTGGTCAGCAGGAAAGGATGTTGACAGCTGTATGCAAACTATCCCATGGTGACCCTGCAGGCACAGCATAATACCTGTTAGGTTCAGACACACAGCAGTTGGGCAGTAAGAACACAACCTGATGTCCAACACTCAACTGTACATGTGATATATAGATGGCGTCTACACACAAACAGAAATGTGGTGGTCCACAGATCCAGACATAAGGAAAGGGCAGACTTGGCATGCTCACACACTTAGATAAATGAGATGTGGCAGTTAAGAAGCCATACAAACTGTGAACTGGGCATGCTCACACACTTAGGCCATGTCACAGTTCAGCAGGTGCACACACATATCAGGCATTTCTATGTGTTAACACAGGAACCTCCCACAATACAGACATCTGCCCAGTGCACACAGTGAAGTTACAACAGAGACATAAGTAAAGTACTGGATCCCACTCATATGCAAACATCTCCCACAGTACACACATTGTTTATAGAGATAGGGAAGGCTATGGCAATAAAGACCCACAAACAGTATATGAGCAACAGATACGTGCATCTGACAGGTAAACATATGGCCGTAGAGTGCAATACCTGACCGTTGTCCTTAGGGAATACAGAAGGCTATCCACAGTGTATTTGGCGTCTGCCTCCACAGTACAGTAGGCCACTGTGCCTATGCAAAGTTAATGCATAGATATGCTCTCCCCTTTACTGATGGATAGTAACAGATGTACATACCTCTTCATCCATAATGATGTCAGCACACTATACATATGTCAGGAGCAGAAATTATACCCAATAATGTGAATAGCACACTCCGCTACTGCATCTCTAACAAGTATCATAACATAGTTAAGTAGGAGTTTGAATCCTGCAAGTGCCCAGTGTGTGTGTGACTGTGTATGGGAAGTAATGTGTGCAATTCCATGTGTATGAGAAATGTCCCTTTTGGCAACTTTTACTACACAAAACATGCTGCATATTCCACTGTCAAAACACTGATGATGTCAGCACCCTATAAGTACAGCAGGAGAAAGCAACCCCCCCCCCAGTAATGCAAATAGCTCGCTCTGCTAATGTGTCTCTCATTAGTGCCATAACATAGTTAGGTAGGGGTTTGAGTCTTGCAAGTGCCCAGTGTGTGTGTGACTGTGTATGGGGGAGTAGTGTGTGTAATTCCATGTGTATGAGAAATGTCCCTTTTGGCAACTTTTACTACACAAAACATGCTGCATATTCCACTGTCGAAACACTGATGATGTCAGCACCCTATAAGTACAGCAGGAGAAAGCAATTCCCCCCCAGTAATGCAAATAGCACTCTGCTAATGCATCTCTCACTAGTGTCATAACATAGTTAGGTAGGGGTTTGAATCCTGCAAGTGCCCAGTGTGTGTGTGACTGTGTATGGGGGAGTAGTGTGTGCAATCCCATGTGTATGAGAAATGTCCCTTTTGGCAACTTTTACTACACAACACATGCTGCATATTCCACTGTCTAAACACTGATGATGTCAGCACCCTATAAGTACAGCAGGAGAAAGCAATCCCCCCAGTAATGCAAATAGCGTGCTCTGCTAATGCATCTCTCACAAGTGATCTAACATAGTTAGGTAGGGGTTTGTATCCTACAAATGCCATGTGTAATTTTGTCACACAGTTTGTCCATCTGTGTGGGGTGTTGTTCCCAATATTGCACGACATACATTATATCAGTAATGTCAATGCACACATGATGTTGGACCTATAGTACCGGGAAGTTCCCAAAGCCAAAATGCCCCGGTAATGGGTTCACAGACAACTATAGGGGGGGTTTTTTTACTCATTTTATGTATTCGTTGGGTTTGGGTGTTCCCAAGAGGGATACATATTTCGGAGCAATGTCCCCAAAGTTGGTGAAACATGACTGTTTACCAGTTGGGCAAGTTTTTCCATGAATCAGGGGAAAAATGATAACAACCCTTAGATGGGTTTCGTGAAAAGCTCCCCTGTTTGGGATTAGTTATAATGGTGTTTAAAACCCAATTCCCCTGTTGTCGGAAGGCCAATGGGGTTTTGGGAGGGAGGGGTGTTCCAGGATGAACCAAGGGTCAACCCCCTGGTTTTAATGGAACTCGATGTTTTGCAGTGCCACCAACCCGGGGTTGGTATTGAGGGGCCTTTATAATTGTTCGTTTTCATGTGTAGGGGGGGCAAGTGGTTCGGAAAATGGATGTGGTGTGTGGGAGCCCTTTTACCGGAGCGTTACCCTGGTTTGCTGACCCCCTAAGGCTTTCCCCTGCCACTTTGGGGTTTTCCCGTGCTTTTTACATTCTTTTTTCCCCCCGTTGTCCTGTGTGGGGATGAAGCAGTTCAAAAAGGCACTATTTTTGCAATAGCCTTCCAAATCCCCCATGGGGAATGCGTTCCCAAGCAAAAAAGTCTTTTAGCATTAAACACTGCGGGTTGGACCCCTTTAATGTCCTGGTACTTTGCAGAAAGTACCTTCTACAAGGGGAGATTTTGGTGAGGGTGGTGCTACCCCAAGGGCCCGGGTCATCCAGCCCGTCCCAAGCCCAAAATCCCTGTCCCCCCATGTATCCAATGCGCAAGGGATCCCTGGAAGCAAGACTAGTCAACGTACTGCCTTGGGGGCGATCTTTTGGGAGGGTGGATCTACCCGGGGGGGTCATAACCCCCCTTTTTCACCTGAGAGGCCCCCATGTCCTTCAATAGAGGTCCTATACAACTGACAGGGTTTTTGAGCAAAGGCCTACTGTTTTGGAACGGGTTTGTGGTATTTTGCATTTCCGCCGGCAAAATTTGCTTTTTGGGGCCTTTCAGGTGAGCGCCAGGGGTGTATTTGAGGCCCAAAATGTACCGGGGTGTTGTTTTGGATTGGGTTTCAGGGTTTGGAGACGGTTGTACATGTGTATCCCCCCCCCTGCAAATGGTGCTGTTCGGGTTGCCCCCCGTTTTGGGTAGGGTTTCATTCTCCATTTTGTACTTTGGGGGGGGGTTGCTGTGTTTGGGGAGCTGAAATTTACTGATCACGATTACCAAATACCTGAAGGAAAGCAGGGGCCCTTTACAGCTACCATGTTGTGTCCCCCTTCCCCATGGGAATGGGGAAAAGGAAAGGTGCTTGTATGAGGCCCTGATTTTTTATGCTCAATAAACTGCTTTAGAAATGGAGGTGCTTGCAATTTTTACAGGGAATACTCAAACAGGAAAAAATAGGCCAAGGAAAAGGACTCAGTACTAAGAAAAGATGTCCTGGGGGAAAAGGGCCCGATATTGACGGTGGAACATTTTAGGAAAATAAAGGGAAAATGTACAAACAAAACTACATCACAGGCCAGTGACTTCTCAAAAACAATGACATTCCCGTAGGGAACACAATTCAGGATTAAGAGCCCGAATTCAGCAGTGGGTGGGTCCCGAAAAACCCCCCGGAAACCCTACCCAAAGTTAATAACGGCCTGATACCCCTGCTCAACCTGTAATAATCAATGTAAATCAAATGAGCCCCCCTTAGCAGTTCCAGACATTAAGTTCATGCCCGGCCCCCAACCACATTATGGGCACCTTTCCCCCTTTATATTGTTTGGTTTTTTGGGCTGTACAGGTATATGTATTTATGCAAAAGGGGCCTTTTAGCCCTAAACCGGTTAGACTGAAGATATCAACTCCTGAAAAATTCTTGAATCTTGGACACTCCTTCCTTTCATGGATTTGGTTTTGTAATTTTTGTATTGTGACCTTGTAGGGGGCCATCCCTTAAACCTACCCCGTATGCAAAGATTCAAAGAACACTGTTTAATGGGTGTAAAAAAAAAAACAATGCATTAATGCCATCAATGGGTATATAACAATGTTATTCCTGTACTGTTGTCCCTCCTTTACAATACCCCGTATCATGTGCAAGACCTGTTTAATGTTTGACAAATTTTCAATTTAATCAATTTATCATAGCACGGGGGTTTACCATGCCTATCTGACTGTCAACCAAATTACATTTTTTTGTTTGTGTTGTGGGGGACAGCAAATGGGAATGTTTGCAGTTTGGATGCGGGGCCCAGGGGTTTTTTTATTTGCAGTGTGTATGAAAGCCAGTCCCCCCTATCCCAATTTCAGGTGTTTGTGGGGTGTTGGGTAACAGATCAGTTTTGGGCAGGCATTGTGCCTGGAGGGGGGCCAGTTATACGCCCGTGGGTATGATCAAAGCATTTGGGGCTAACAGGTTTTGGGACCCAGCCCCCCGGTCCCTTCGTCTGTGCCACGACCCGCTTGCTGGGGTGCTGCTGGATAGTCCCGGGCCCGTTGTCATCAGAGGGGAGTGTCTTTTCTGGAACGGCCCTGTGGCCCCCCACCCCCATTTCCCTGGCTCTGGGGTGTTGTGGAAAAAACAAGGCCCCAAGCTGTTTCCCCGGTGAATTGGGTGGCAGCCGCCTCACGCCCTGCACTCTGGGGTTTCGCATGCCCAGTCCCCCAACCCTTCTTTTCCGCCATACATATGTGCCGATTAAGCCCAAATGCTGGGGGAAAGACCTCGTGGGGGTTACGGGGAGCCCAATCCCCGGAAAACCCCGGCGCCTGTTGGTCCTTTAGGGCCCTGGCCTCTCGTGTGGGTGCATTCCCCCGAAACATTGGTAAGCCCCTGTTCCGTCCTACCAGGGTTTTGGGGAAAAAATGTTTGGAATGACGTCGCTGTGGGGGACCTGTAGGTCAATTTGGGTGAAATGATGGCCCTCCCCCTACCTGGCCCTTCCAGGGATCTCATCACTAACAAGGTGAAGGTTTGCGATGACCCAGAGGCACCCGCCCGTGGGGGGGGCAAAAAGTTTTTAATGTGACCTGCCCCCACTTTCCATACACAGGGGCATCCCCATCCCAGCACTGAACAGCCCCTGCATGGGGACAGCACACGACCCCAAAAATAACAGAAACACATACATGACACATGGGCACATGCACACATGCACAATGGGCACATGCAAAATGCACACATGCACATGAACATGCACACACCCCGAATGGCAAACCCCCAGACACAAAACACCTGCAAAAAACCCCATGCACACTGCCACCATTTTAAAATTGAAAGATATTTGGGAAAGGCATTCACACTCACCCCATGGTACTGCCTTCGTTACAAAACCCAGAAAAAACTTATACATGGGGACAAATGTGCCATTATACTTAGTACAGAGTAGTGAAAGTTGCTTCCCCATTACGCGATAGGTTTCCTTTTACAAAAACCAAAAAAAGACAAACGAGGCACAACTGCATAAATAAAAGTGCAGAAGTCAATATCAACAGTTACCCCCCGTGTCCCGCGTTGGGTCCACCCCATATTACCAGTAGCTTTTGGGGCCTTCTGGAACAACATCAGGGGTGTCCCCCATCAGGGGGGGGTTACCCCCCACCCCTGTGGCCGCTGCCCGTGGTTCCCCCCTATACATTTCTAAATTTCCCGCGTGTGGGACCCCCAATGTCCGGGTTTGGATGTCAACCCAAACCGGCTTGCCCGTGATTCCCTTTTTCGGGTGGGGGAAAAATAATAAATCCCCCCCAGGTTGGGTACTCCCCCTTTCGAGGGTAGCTTTCCCTTTAAACCCGCCCCCCAAAAAAGGAAGTTTCGCAAAACTGCGGTTGGGGAAATAATAACAAAAAGCTCGTGATTCTTGGGACCAAATTTGACTGTTTCTTTTGGGGGAAAACCCTGTTGAAGAATATGTCACCAAACTGTCAACATACCTACACTATACCGACTAGTATACTGCACATAAACACTGTTTCAGGAAAAACACAATACATGGGGTTTATCAAAGGGACGATGGGGAACATTTTCCCCACACTCCAAAAACAGACTATTTACTGGATCACACTTTTATTCATAAACCCCCCTCACCCCGGTACAGGGGAAAAAGAAAAATATGGCAAAGTAATGTGTTACATAAACCCCCCCTGTTTGGCCCACACCAAGGGAAAACCCACCTACAACAGACATCAGGTACAACACACCCTAACCCAAATGGTATGAAACCCTTTCCCAATTTTTTGGGGTTCAAAAGGGGCTTTTTCCCCCGGGGGACAGCAGCATTGATCACCCTCCCCTTTTACCAGTTATACAACCCCTCCTTTTAAAAGTTAAAGGGTGATCATTGGATATTCCTTCGGGTAAAACAGCAGGGGGGTGCTACCTCCTGGGGGGGCTTTTAAATTTTTTGGCTCTACAAGTAACGGGGGGGGTCCCTTCCCCCACCATTGCTTATCGCAGGAAAAAATGACAACAGGAATTTTTTTTATTTGGGGTTTACCAGGGAGCAACTGTTGGGTTGACCAAAATGTTACCGCAGTGGAACCCATGTAGGTATTGTGTTGTGGTGTTTGAGTGTTACCAGTTTTGCAATTTTCTGGTTTACCAATTTGTATTCGGGGGTACTCCCAGGAATTGTGGGGTGGGGTAAATGCCAATGCCCAAATACCCCATTGCTGCCTTCCTGTAAATTTCAGGAAAGGGGCCATTTTTTTGCAAGGCCAACAATGAGAGGGACATCGCTATGGTCACTACAGATAACCACAAGGCCTTCCTCTGCTATGTTACACACCTGGGTGGGAACCCTCAGTTGTTTAAAGTTAGTTCACAGGACATGCACACTGAACACACAGATAATGCCAACAGTCTGGCAGACAGGTTCAGTGCAGGTTTCTCCTCCCTCACCCACACATGTGGAATTACTTATCCCAGCTGACTGTAACCTCCTGTCATCTCAGTGTCCAGCTGGGAACCATGGGAGCTGAAAACACAGCACAATGGGACCCAATGGTTTTGCAGGTTGCATGCACTGAACGCAAAGGAGCTACACATGCACATTACATGCTATTCAGCCATAGCCTTACTACAGCATATGTACCTGGACACTGGCATACAGCAACAGTAGTCCCACTCCACACAGGAGGCACCTCTACAGACCGGTAACTACCCCCCCAAAAACAACCAGCCTGGTCTGCAACACTATGGAAAGGATCATTATGGTCCCCTACACAGAGACATTGGGGACTTAGACATTTGATCCCCCCCGGTTTTTTTGTAGGGGGCAGATCCTGCCTTATGAACCTGGGTGACCGTTGCAAATCAGGCACTATAGCCATTCCGGAGCGCATAGCGTTCCATACAGCCTAGCTGGACTTGCCTCAGCATTCAAAAAACCCCGCACTCTGCCATCATAGACATGATCAACAGCTAAATGTAAATCCATTTTACATGATGGGTTGCAAACCAGCTAAGGATAGAAACCCTATAGTAAACCCTCACTGGTGCCATGTCAGATTCAGAGCCAGTCACATGTGGTGTCCCACAGGGCTCTGTCCTGGGCCCTACTCATGTTGCATATCATTCTCAGATGTGGAAGAAAATGGGAGGGTAGTGGCTGACAATGTTCAAAGATGACTGCATACTAGGCCCATAGGAAACACCTGCTGACACATACATCCTACTGACAGGCCTCACAGACACCAACAACTGGTGGGGAGTCATGGCCTGACAGTGAGTAAAGTATCATACCCTTTGACACAAGGTACCACATATTATCACATAGACAAAACCCATGGTACAGACAAAGTAATCAGACCTGGTGACACTGTGAAAGCTGACCCCCCATTTGACAACCCCCGTTCCCAAAATGGTTGGATGGACTTCCCACCTTGCCCACCTTATCATGAAGGGATTCCCTCCACATCAAAAAGGGGGCATTGTACCCTATACTCCTCCCTTATCAGGCCCATGACTTTTACTATATTTGGTATGTACCTCACCTGGCATTTTCAAAGCTAGGGGCCCCGAGTACATCACCAGGGGATCGGGTCTGCAACAACTGTCATATGCTGCCAGACTAATGTAATATGCTCTTTATAGCATACTGTATGGGGGTCTGTGCCTGATTGTACCATGTCCAATCTGGTAGTGATGGACATGTTCCACCTCATACAATCCAAATCCATCAGAAGCATGACAGCTAAATTTAAACCTCAGCACACATATGAATAGGACATACTGTAGGGACAGATACCAAGAGGCTTCCCATACTGTGGAACAGGATCCCAGTTCATGTTAGGCAGAGTCATTTACACCTTTATGTGCATTCTTTACAAGTGGATGGGGAGATCATGGTTTACAGCAGGGTTTTTTGGGCACATAGACAGAGGCACAGACACAATGTATTATGTAGGGTTTTACCTTTTCACTATATAAAAGGGCTTTTTAAATCATTCTATACACTGTCTGCAGAAGGAGTAAAACATGCCACCGTGAAACCATATCTGTCTAGATTTCACATCCCTCTCATCTATGTATACAAATGCATATTTATATATATATATATATATATATATATATATATATATATATATATACATAACCCCAATATAATATTAACCCCAAAAATTTTATATATATATATATATATATATATTTTATAAAAATATATATATATATATATATTTTATATATATATATATATATATATATATATATATATATATATATATAAAATATACATATATATATATATATATATATAATATATAATAATATATATAAAATATATATATATATATATATATATAAAAAATAGTTTGTCCCTCCCCCAAAAGGGGAAAAATTTCATATCCCAAAAAAGGGGCAATGTTCAAACCAAATATCCCCCATGGGGAGATTTAGTCCCCTAACCCCTTTAGGGCCTCATTTTTTCCCACCCCCCCCAAAAACCCCACCTTTTTTCCCCTCAAAAGCCCATTAACCCTTCCCCCAAATGGTTTTGGGACCAAAGGCCCAGGGGGGCCAGTGGAAACAAAGGGGACTCAAATAATTTTTACTTCAAATGGCTTTCTAAAAACCTCCGTTTAGGATGGAACCCAAAAAAGGCCTTTTTGTACCGGGAGCAAACCTTTTTTCTGGTGGAACCCACCTAAACAAAATTCAACAAAAAGGGGCTTAAAAAGGTTTGGCAAAATTCCTTTAAATTAAACCCTTGACCCAAAAATTAAACCCCCGGGCTTTCAAAAACCCCCACAAAGCCAATTTTGGGGCTACCAAAAATCAAAAACAACTAAAGGCCTTTTTCTAAGTTTAAAAACCCCGGGAAAAAGGGAATGGCCGCATTCAAATGTGGAAATTACGGGGTCCTACAGAATTAAATTTCCGCCCTTAGTTTCAAACCCTTTCCCGGGAATATCTAAAACCCCAAAAACGGAAATTTTTGAAACCCTTTCCGCAAGGAGAACTGCCTTTTAAAAATTTGGTTGAAATTTTAAAAAGTCCCCAAAAGCCCTTGGAAAAAGAGGGGGGCCAAGGGGCCCCCTTAAACCCCCCCGCCCTTTTCCCCCTTTTTTCTGGATAAGGCCTTGGGTAAAAATAAAAAAATTTTCCCGTTAAATATTTTAAAATAATTAAAAAATTTTTTTTTTTCACCCTCCCAAAACAAAAAAATATAATATAAAAAAAAAAAAAAAAAGAATTTATTTTTTAAAAAAAAAAAAAAAAAAAAATTTTTTTTTAAAAAGAAATTTTAAAATTTAAAATTAAAAAATAATTTTATAAAAATAAATTTAACAAAAAATAAATTTTAAAAATTAATAAAAAAATAAAATAAACCTCCCCCAAAGACTTTCATTATAAAGAGTTGGTTCAAGGCCCAATAATCCCTCAAATGAACACTTCTTTTTTTCTCCAACCTCAGTCATGGTCCAACCCCAAAAAAACCCCCCTTTTACCGGGCAGCACCTGTTGGGGGCCCCAAAAAAAACCTTTAAAAAAAGGAGGAAGCTACTCGGGAAAAAAAAACTTAAAGAAATTTTACATTAAAACAAGGTTTTTAAAACATCCCCTTTGGGGGAATTAAAGGACTCAAAAAAAAGGCCTTCTTTGCTATGTTCCCGGGAAAAACCCCGTTGCCCCTTTGTTCTGTGTAACTGACCAAGAATTCCCAACATTGGCGACAGGTTAGTGCAAATTTCCCCAGGGTTCTATCCCGTTGACCCCCCATCTCCCAAGTGGAAATTTCAAAGCCCACAGCAAGGGGCCATGGTTTGCTGTGCTCAACTCAAAATTCACAGCAAACAGCTAATCAAGTCTTCCCTCGGTATGATGGCCTGCAACGTCCCCCATTTACAAAGGGGCCTCACGATAAATTACCCCCCCTTTACACACCTTTCAAAATGGAAGGATCATAATGGCCCCATAAAAAGACATGGAATTTAGATTTCCCCACCTTTGGCTTTGTAAGGCAGATCTCCCTTTTAAACTGGTTAAATTTTACAGTCACAAAGCCATTGTGGGGGAAACGTCCATACAGCCTACCTGCTGAAAGGGCCTTAACAATACTTGGGATCTTTGACTATCATTTTAAATTTTAACCAAAATCAAAAAGATGGGTTGCAAACGGCTATGAAGAACCCAAGGGGTCAATTCTCCATGTCAGACTAAAGTCACAAAGTGGTGTCCCCGGGTCGTCCTGGCCCCCTCTTTTTCATTATTTTAAGTAAAAAAAAAAAAGGATTTTGGGACAAAGTTCAGATGACTGCAAACTCCCCAGGAAAAACTCTACACAAATCCTTCGAAGGCTCACAAAAAAACTGGTGAGAGCCCCCGAAATAAAATGATATCATCCCTTAAAAAAGGTTTCCCTATACCCAAAAAGGAAACTGAGACAGAAAAGTTATCGGGACCTGGGACCCCTTTTGAAACTGTCATTACACATTAAAGTGTTAAAGTTTTCTTGCCCACCCTTTTCAGAAGGATTCCATCTTTAATCATGTTTTACTCAATATCAGAAAATATTATTTAAATCCCCAAATGTTTTAACACTTGCAGTAACAAAGTTCCCCTACGGAAAATAAAAATCTTTTAAAGGTAAAGAACTAGCTTTTTTTAATTTAAATCCTTTGTAACAAAACAACCATAAACAGTTTTTTAAATTTAAAAAAATTAACCAAGGGCCCCAAAAAGGGGTTTTAAAAATCTATTAATAATCTAGATGTTATCCCCCAACTATGCTGTGAACACGCATTACAACACCTCCTTTTTTCAAAGAAATTTAAATATTTAAATATAATTATATTATTCAACAACTAATTTATAATACTTTGCACGGGGCTATTTTTAATATTATTAAATAAATATAATATTATAACTCCAGGTCCACTTGTATCCCCTCGTCTCTGAACACCCATTACTGTACCACCTACTTGTACATTGCACTACAACCTACATTGCTATGTGCACATAGCTATCATCACATACATATGTATGTGGAGCCTTCAGTGACAGTTTCAGTATGTCCCCGTCCCTATGCACATCCTCATATACATAGATACAGACCAATAACACATCCGGAGGGTTCACAGTATATAGGGTATTATAGTAGTACTTTACATTACCTGTGTTTGTTGCAGTTGTTTGTGTAGGCTTGCAGTTGCTTGGCCTGCTGTCTGCCTCTTTGCCTTGATGTTTCCGGTTTGTTATTTCTTTCTTTCTTTCTTTCTTTCTTTCTTTCTTTCTTTCTTTCTTTCTTTCTTTCTTTATTTTTTTTGGTTTTCTCTCTCTCTCTCCACCTCCAGTGGGTGCAATGACAGTATTGCATGTGTGGACTGGGAGTACAGGATGCTTTTGTAGGTATCTGCACATGTCCATGTGATGGCCTCTGCACCAATTGTTAGCCAGCATTTACTAATTGCATGCAGCCTGTTTTGTAGTGATTGCAGTTCTCACTGTGATTACAGGCCTGTGCTATAAAAAGGTCTGGTAGGCGAGCCCTTTCAGATTATCAGGGTGGGGACCATGCTGGTTTGCTGTGGACACTGTTCTGTGAGTGTAAGGGTTGGTATGTCTCTCATATTTCAGGCTGTGTTGTAGACACTGCAATGTATGTTGTTCTGTAAGCTATTGTTAGTACATTTGGCAGGGTGTCAGTGGGGCACAGTTGACATTTGTTTTCACATCAGGGACATCCCTGTAACTCAGTCACAGTTGCTATGTCTGAACTCTTAACTATTCAACTATGGCTATGTTTATCCTGCTCTGAGTATGTGTGTGGCTTGCCAGATACTACTGTGACATTATTACCTAGTAGCTACCAACTAGCTTGACTGTTTCTCAGCACACGGTACTATTTTACAAATCCACTAGATTTGACAGTAAATATACATGACATGCTTTGTGTACTAGACTTGTATATTCCCTTTAAATTAATTCCTACTATTTTATGATATATTTCTTTCAGCACAATGTTCTTGTATAGCACTCATGGCTTAGTGGTAAGTCATGCAGACTAGTGTTTCCAAGGTCCTGGGCTTGAGACTGAGGGAGGTATTTTATTTTGCTGCTGAGAAAACTACAGGCCTTGTCATTCAGAGTGACTAAGGCACTTTTAAGCAGTTGTAACCGGGTTAGTGCTGGTTTGCGCGGAGGTCACGCATGCGCCCTGCCGCTTAGCTTCGCGCACATCCACTTACTACTGCTTAAAAGTGCTTACTCAAGACACCAGCTATTTTCTTTGAAAGAAAAGAAAATGGGGAGATAGGAAAGTGGTGAAAAAGGGGTCACAAAGAGGGTAGGACAGTAGGGAAACAAGCTCGGGTTTTGCAGGAGGGATGTAGGTAAGGCCCATAGCTGTCCATTTCTTCGTCAGCAACAGCTGTGCATATGTTTGTAATTTGGTGTGACATTTGAAACCTTCCACCCCTGAGAGAGGTGTAAGGACAACAATAATACTTGTTGTACAGCCAATTGTAATTGACAGTTTCCATGTCCAGCAGACATGTGTGCAAAATGGGCAGCTATGTATGAGGTGTAATTTTTTTGTGGGTACAGAGTGCCCTTTTTTTTCAGGTGAGAGTGGTATGTCAGGTATAGGAAGTCAGTATAGCTGGGGAGGTAGGTTGGGTAGGTTAACAGACAAGACAAACAAGACGCATACAGGGGCGGTGTATGACACATGTGGGGGGGTTACACAATTGACAGGGATGGATGTTTGGATATCTTGAGCCCATGAGCCCACAGATGGCAACAGTGGAACTGAGATCCCCACCCATGGGCAGTTGCCACTGTGCCTTCACTGCCCAGGATGGGGCTGTGCTGGGGGCTGTGTAGGCTGGGCAGCAGGCACGCCCCTGAGTTGTGCCACCCATGCCTCAAGCTGGCGTAGGGGCCCAAGCACAGCGTGCCAGATCTCCCTACGCACCACAGTCCAGACACTATGGAGGGTGAGTGGATGTTCTCCTCCGGCCACGCTTGCAGAGGGGGGACGAGCCCCATCCCCTGCAGCGCTTCCACCTGCAGGTGGCACAGGGCCACCGGAGGAGGGTCCGGACTGGGCACTACTGCCAGGTGCACTTGCCAGCTGAGGTGGGAGAGGTGGGTCCGCTGGAGCCCGCCTTCCCTGTCGTCCTATGTTTTGCATTATGTTATGACAGTTTGGGTTAGTAATGTACAATACCATTCACAATTAGTTGTAACAGCATGCATTAGTATTCCCATTAACCAAACACCCATATATTCAAGCCATTAAACAGCAAGCATAACACATGCATAATTTGAACAGCAATACACAATCCAACAACATGCAGGGTTGATTGATGGCAACAGGCCATCAGGTTTGGTTGTATGAACAGGGCAGATGCATCAACGTACATGCAAATATGTATGAACCAACAGGACAAATGTCCAGGGGTGTTAATTGTGATTGCACATACCAATTTCATGTGGAGTGGATTATATGTGGTTATAGGGTAGGGTGAAGAAATATTTAATTAACACCTTCAAATACCAATACATATGCTGTACATTTCTACTAGCTGCAGATATATACACACTACAGTTCTGCCTACAGTTTCCTATGTGATAACTACTTCAGGTTGGTGATAGGAATGTTACTGCTACATCAATATACATTTCATTTTTATTCATACACATTCATATCTGGCTCTGTTCAGCTACATCATCCTGCTACATTTGCTTTATATAGCTATAGACAACTGTGGATGTTTGGTATTTCAGACAACCATACTATCTGCATATTGCAGACTGAGAGCAACATATCCAGATTTTAGGACACACATTCCAGCTGCAGTACTGTTTTCAATACATGTTGCTGTTTGATTCTGCCTGTCACATTCATTTCATTCTGTACTGACTGCAGTATACTTTATTCAGGAGTTATTACTACTTTATTGGTGGATTCATACCTCTTTCTCACACTCTCTCACTTGTTTTATTTTTACAATCCAGGATGGTACTTAATTCTAGGCTTTATTGACATGTTTTACCTGTAGTTATAACAATCCTTTCCAACAGTCTCACTTATGTCATGTTTCTGAATTTCAACAGGGATATATTTCACACATGTGTTTTACTCAGCTTCTGCAGCTGTACTTTTCAGCCTGCTGCAGGTTATGTACTATTAAATTACAGGTGGGACATCTTTATTTCAGACTTGTTTCATTTTTATGTTTGGATTACAGGCTGCATCACACTTTTGTAATCAAGCAATACTTGCAAACCCTCTTACACTGTTACTTGCACATTTTATTAATTAGTGACTACACTGCACTCTTTTGCTAATTGTCATACTTATATATTTATTTACAGTTACAGGGAGAGAATTACTGACCTGCCTGGTGGCGCAACCGCACCAGCCTATCGTCATAGGCTCGATGGTTTGCAGAACGGACACCTGCAGCTGTAATATAAATAAAGTAATATTGGAATACACATCTCCATAATATCAGCTAGGTTAATTTCTTACATAAATAATTACATGTAACTTACTCAGTAGTGGGGCGTTGGGCATTTGCCGGGCCTCCTGGATCCAACGTTTCAGTTGGTCCTGCTTCCGTCTCTTCAGGTCCGCATGGTGGTGACAGACCCGCTCACCAGTCCTTGGTATTCCTGTGGCACTGGTGAGATCATGTGCCAACCGGTCCCACGCCTCAGCCCTATATGCTCCCCACAGGACTTGGCCCTGCATGATTTGGGCCTCATGATTATGGACGAGGAGCCAAACCATATATTTGGACTCCTCAATGCCTCACCTCTGTGCTCGGAAGCAACTACCCTCTCCTACACCTGACATCCTGGCTGCAAGTCGGTTCTACAATCAGTTATGCTGTGTATTCCCACCTATGGGGCTTATATATGCCGTTTTTCCCGAACTTATCTGTGATTGGCCATTTTGGAATTGTATCAGCTTCACAAAACCCGCTTTGTCATGCTCCTCTTTCTATTCATTCCTATATATATGCTATTACTGCATTTCTAAGTGCAACTGTCATGGCTTAGTGGTTCAGTACTTTGACTATGGTGCATGGTATCCTGGGTTTGAACCTGGCCATTGCTTTTTATATTTTATGACTGTCTACACAGGCTAAGAGATGTGTCTGTGTAAAGGCAGTTTTAATACAGCTTGCTCAACGTTGCCCGTCGGTTAGCTTGTTGGCGCTGTGCGCAGCTCCGTGCAAATGGATCAAGCTGGTTTACGTGTGGTTTGGCTGTCAGCACACATATTACACTCAACTCAGCTATGGGCACACAGTTTCAATGTGTTAAAATGCTGCTCAACCCCGGACACTCATTTTACACCTATTAAACCACTGCTCACCTACGGGCACTCATTTTACACCTGTTGTAACACTGCTAACCTACGGGCACTCATTTTACACCTGTTGTAACACTGCTAACCTATGGGCACTCATTTTAAACCTGTTAAAACACTGCTCACCTACAGGCAGATATACTCAACTTGTTAGATTGTAGCTCAGCTATAGGCACATCTGACATTTTTTTTTATTTTTATCATCTCACATTTCTTCAAAATACATGGCCCATTTCATTACATTTTACATAAAATATAATTTTATATATGTACATATATGTCAGGGAATTGTTTCGTGCTTATTTCACTAAAAATAAAAATTTATGTTGTAGGGGCTCGAACCATGACTGCCTCCTCTTCAGCCAAAGTCTCTACCACTACGCTATTGCTTCTTGGCTTACTTTGCATATTTAGTTCTTATATGCTTTTCCACTGACTGCTAACTGTTGCTAAGCGCTGGGCACGCCCGCGCAAACAAGCGCACTCACGGGCAAACATCTTTACAACTTATAAAAAATATATAAGATGTTCATTTATACATTTTATGTTCATAGTCTGTGGGGGCATGTGTTGTGTTGTGTTGTGTTTATTCACATTTCCATGGATTCTGTCATGGGTGTTTACTTTCGGGACTTTTACTCTTCTGGGGGTTTGTCCGTTTGCAGGGCTCGCCCTACGGACACACCCCCCTACTGTCTTACACGGACCGTGTTAGCCTTAGGTGTGATTCAGCATGCCCTCATGCATATGCATGACATGCTGACATCACACCGTTTAACTGCAGCCTCCGTGTAAGCCTTATAACTCTTACACGAAGGCTTCGTGAATCCTGCCCTATGTGTTTTTCAACTTATGTTATTCCACAGTTCCCTATATAAAACACATATCCAAGTCTTCTGACTGATAAAGTGGTGCTACAGCATTATCTAGTATGAATGCATGCTTCAACTAAAAATAATACTCATTAAACACTTCAGAACTGCAGTAAAAAATCAGTGTACCAGCTACAGAGGGAACAGTACACTCTGGAATAGTGTTGAAACCATTTAGCACAAATTTCCACTCAGCTATTAAGTGTACATTTTGTACTGTGCTTGAGGTTTAATGAGAACACCTTTATGCGTCCCACATTAAATAATAAAATAAGCTATTCAGAAGTCTAATGAATTACTATTATATTAAATTGCACTACTTACAGTTTGTCTTTAATACTGGGAAATATCATTTTGAAAAGAGCATTTAAAAGTCTGTCTTATCAATGGGGTTAAAGGTCATGTTGCACATCCTCTCTGACTCAGGACATGTTCATCAGGGGTTCAGAGTGAAGCAGAGACACAGAAGCTCAAGGCAAGCTGAAAACATTCTTTAAACTCTTTTGAAGTAATTCAGCAGCAAAATAGGCTAAAAAGAAAGTCTTTAAACACAGAAGGCTCATGGACATTTTGCAAGCCCATTTTAACTGAAAAGTGTTTTCTAACAGCAAATAAGCAGGGGAAAGTTATACAACCTTAATAACGTCAGTAGAAAGAAAAGGGGATTAAAACACATGAGTGCACACATTTTAACTACATCCCCACTGCCAGTAGCACTATATGTAAATACTGTATTAAATATTATAGCAATAACCCACACCTGGGTGTGGGTAATGCTGGATTTACCCACAGTTGATGTGGTTTGGTCATGAGGGCAAAGCCCGAGTGGCCAAACAAAGACAACCGTGGGTAAATCCAGCATTACCCACACCCAGAAGTAGGTTATTGTATATTAATGACATTATTTAAGAAAAAAAATAATTATTTTTCTTAAATAATGGCATTGTATAATGCCTCCTTGCTGCCTTTCTGCAGCTGTCTGGTATTCTGCGACAGTTCTGATGTACTGCACATGCGTATACTTACGCAGTACATCAGAGCTGTGGGCAAAAGCAAGGGAGAAAGAAAGATCTCCGTTGCTTTTTACAAACTGTCTCATTATGTTAAAGGAGTTTAACATAGCGAGACATCTTTAAAAAAAGCAACAGAGAATCTCCTTTAACATAGCAAGACAGGTTGTAAAAAGCAGTCTGGGTGACCGGACATTTTTCCATTACTATAACTCTGATTTACAACGTGCACACTGACCAATCAGCATGCACATTTTGGAATATTAATGGGGGGGTTGTTGTATAATAAAAATTAATACAGCAAAGAGCTTTAACATTCCCTTCTACACACATGCATTTCCCAACAATCAAATGAACCTCCAATCCAGACTCCTTCTATTAAAGTTATTCAGTTACTAAATTACTGTTGAAAAGGAAAGAATGAGAGGACAGAAAAGAAAGGAAAAGGAATGAAAAATAAAAAATAAAACTGTTTGACTATGATATTTCCCTATAGATTTATAATAGTTTAGATAAAATAAGATTATTACTATATACTTTACTCCCTCTAGTGGAAAAACTGCAATATTACAGTAACAGGGAGACTAACACTTGTAAACTGAAATGAATGTAAGGAAAATAGAATAGTATAACCTTTAGGTGATTTCATTTAAAAAATGTTTCAGAAACAGTCTGTTTTAAAACAAATAAAATATAAATAACTAACAGGTTATTTTATTTGTCTCTGAGCTTTTTTTGTTCTCTTTAACTGTCCAATCATTCCTTGTAGCCTGTCTTTTTAAAGATACACTCAGGCCCATATCATCAGTACAATTAAGTAAATTATTTTCTGGATGAAGGAAACTGTATCTTCTAAGGAATCAGACGTTTTTCCCCTCTGGCAAGAATAATCTTAGTCTTGCAGGATAGATTAGGTGAGTTTTTATTTCGTCTTTCATTTAACAGAGGAATACAAGTTTTTTTTTTTTCGAAACCACCAAAGAGGAATAGTCATTGTCAAATCTAATGAAAGAATCACCAAGTTTTATGGGGTGAAACAGAGCAAGCTGTTTTCAAAACTAGATCCTTGTCTTATCTAGAAATAAATGTAACGATTATAGATCTTGGATTTGAAAGTTTTTTGTTTGGTGTCACTACAATCAAAGATCTGTGAGCCCTCTCTATGTCAACTGATAGGTATTCAGGAAGGTTTAATGTTTTAGGGATCCAAGTGGATAAGAAGTTAACCATGTTATCTCCTTCTATTTACTCAGGGACTCCATGAATCTGGATGTTGTTCCTCCTTGCCCTACTCTTCAGGTCAGCAATTTGTTGAAGAATAAAATCAGTGTTATGTTCTCCTTCTGTAAGTCTGCTGTCTATGTCAGTGACAGAATCCTCCATAGTAGATATCTGGAATTTCTGTTGTTTCACTACTTCCTTAATTAATTAAATCTGCTTTGTACAGTCTGTTTTTATTTTGTCCACTTTGGAGTCCAGTTTATCTAGTTGTAAAGACAGGACTTGTGTACTCCAAAGAATAGACTGTAATCATTTCTTCACTGAACACTACTAGGTAGAATTCCGTTTTAATATTGTGTTTGTTACACTACTTTGAGGCATTTGGTATAGTTTCATTTTTTTCTTTCTTCACTGAATTTTCTTGTGAAACTACTTTACAATGGTTCATCTTCCTTTGGTAAATCTTTATCTTGAAATTTTTGACAGGAAAATATTTGAAATTTAAATTATGTTTTCTGCCAAAATGTCCCAAGAAGTTTCCAACATGATATTCCAGCTTATTTGAATGATTTTTGATGAAAATGACAGTTTAATCCTGTCAAAAATGTATAGGAAAAACAGAGCAAAATTCCTGTGCTGCTGCTTGCCACCCCCCCCCACACACACACTTTAACCTTTCATCTCACAAATTAGAGGAAGAGTATAAAACATCTACTAAAAATAAGAAATAGTTTAGTGCACAAATTAATTATAATAAAAAGAATGTAGATCAGAGGTAGTGGGGAGATGGCAGTTATTTAATTGGGCAAAGGTAGCATATTGCCCGATTTATTTGCTCATATAATTTTAGAAAGGAAGAGGGAGCAGTCATGCCATCCCTTATAAATGAGATTAATAGAAACCCATGCAGAATTAATGAAGAAGTCACAACATTGTTTGAGCACTTTTGCAGTGTTGGATGTAGAGGAAAATGTGACTCTGTACACACTTTTTAAATGAAGTTACCCTTCCTCCACTGAAGGAGAAAACTTAAATTTCTTAATCCCCCCCATCATAAGAACTTTGCAGATTGTGTAAGGGATTTACCAAATGGGAAGGTTCCTGGGCTGATGGTTTACCTGTGTAATTTTAGAAAACTTTTAAAGAATTGTTAATAATGCTTACTATTCACGTTATTCCCGGCTGTAGAAAGTCTAGGGTATCTTCCAGAGTGTAGCAGGTTAGGTATGATAATCCTTCTTCCAAAGGTTAATAATACTAATTAAACCCCCACAGAATTGGCAACCAGTTTCTCTCTCTTCCAGCTTGAAGTAAAGATCCATGCCAAGATTCTTGCTAAGAGATCGGAAGTTATGCTTCTATCTTTGGTCCATCCCACATAATATGGTTTTCTCAAAAGTAGAGAGGGGACACAGACCTAGTGCATCTGTGGATAAATATGATCCAGCTGTTTAAGACAAAATTGAAGGATTCCCCTAAAGCAGCTCTTTTTGTAGATTTACATAAACCTTTTGATTATCTTAACTGGGATTTTGTTATAGAAAGCCCTCAGTGCATTTGGTTTTAAGGGAACAGCTTTAGATGGATGTAGGGTCTTGTATTTTGAGTTAAAATCACAAATAGTAACCAGTGGTGTCACTTTTTGTTCTGTCTATATAGAGGTGCTAGACAAGGCGACCCACTCTCTGTTCTTTTATTTATTCTCACGATTGAAAATTTAGCTTCCTGTCTATGGAAAAATCACTTAACATGAAACATTCAAATAAACCTCTCTGTACGCATTTCATCATCAAGGCTTGCTGATGATGGGGCAGTCTGGCTGTAGGACCCTTCTGCAGCCCTTTCAGAGATTTTAAAAGTGTCTGATAGATTTGGAGATGTCTCTGAATTTTGTATGACCAAAAGGAAGTCAATTATTTTCCCATTAAATTACATACATAGATGTGTGATAAATGGACCATTTAATAATCTTATTCTTTCAGAAGTGAAGTTGAAATATATGGGTATCACTCTTACCTTTGATATCTCTACATTGACTTAAATACGAGTCCTTTATAAGATGCTATTCGTACTTCCTTGAGTAAATGGAAATCCCTCTCCTTTCATTTTCTGGGTAATATAGCAGCCTTAAAATGTTTTGCCTCCCCATTTTTTTTTTAATTTTTTTTAATTTTTTTTTTTTTTGTGAGGCACTTGCCACAGCTAGATAAAACAAATTAATCTATCAAGATACAAATAAAGGCTGCATCATTTCTTTGAGTCTCTCATGTTCCCCAGGTTGCTAAGAAAATGTATTTTGTTGGGGTCAGGGGACTTGGTATTGGGCCCCCAGACTTCTGTGATTAGGCTAAGCAACTGCTTTGGCTACATTTTGGCATACTAGAGCTTTTCCTAGACCAGTCAAGGCTCATCTGGAATTAAGTCATTTCCTGTTTGCTGGACCTCTTTGTTTCATGGGACAAAACCAATATATGGGATCTAGGAGGATGGAACATAATGTTATACTCTCACATTTGAATAACAAGAGGTTATGGAATAGAATATGGAACTCTCAAAGGTATATGGTAGATGGGAAACTGATACATTGGTACTCCTGGACTGGTCAAGACATTATGTAGTAAACAGACTATTATTATCATCATATTATTTTCCCGCTATTTAAAAGCATTCTCTAGAGTCTCCTTGATCCTTTATCATTTCTGCAGTTTTTCTACCTAAATAGTTTTGGTAGTGTAGCATTATCCATATTCAGGCTTGTGTTTTGGGCCTAGTTGTTGGTTAGTAGAGGCTGTGTGTCTGAGCACATGTCCCAGGCCATCATAGCTTAGCCAAAGCCAGTATAACATTTCAGTGAGAGTGAATTGTTTGTGGTCATTGGCTGACTGGGGTTGCCTGGACTACGCCTTGGAGTAAGTACCTCATTGGTTCTTTCAAGCTTTTTTTAAAGTTGTTTCAGGTTTCATCTTTGTTACTTAAGAAGTTAACTTGTGAGTGTTTCTGCCATTTCACACTGAGCTAATCGGAGGAAGTCGGAGGAAGGGCTCTGAGATAACTAATCTGTGATATATAACATTAAATATCCTGTTTTTTGCTTATTTCTGAGTTATTTATAGCACTTTTATTTTAGTCACTGTGTGTGAGGTATTAACTAAAATTTTCTACAATTGTTAAGTGTCTGGTTGAGCTTGTTTGTACTTGGTGGCTTTGCCCCCCTCCCCACTGCAAATTTGATCTGGGACACTCCTCCCAGTCTAGTGTCATTACCTCATTCTACCTAATCCAGGGAGAACATTTGACAAGGCCAACCCAGTTAGCTTCTGCTCCTCCTTTCCCCTTTACAAAAAAAAAATGTTTTCTAAGCTTGTTTCCTGCCTTTCCTGTAAGTCATCTAGTCCAGATACAGATTTGCTGTATCCAGGACTGTTTGTAAGCTTCTGAGCCCTTAAGCCTTTCTGTGTTGGAGGGAAACCTTCTAACTTAATTTTGTTTCTTAGAACTAGCCAGTTTTCTAGTTCCAGCACTCAAATCTGTTTCTTTGATCTCAGCACTTGTTCAGAACTCATTGTAAGCACTAAATAAGCTACAAATTACTACAGCACTCAACTTTCCTCACTTGTCTAGAGGAAAACAGTTTTTAGTACTTAATAAATAAGCACCTATCCAGGCATGTCTAAGGGTCAGCTCCCGGTGTTTTCTCCTGTCTATCTGATGAATCTGGGGATCTTGGGGCAATGCAGCAATTGCCTCATGTACACAGACAGCCATCTTCTCCTACCACCCAACACTACAACCTGTGAGAGATGCACTTATATATCCAAACTGGAAGCAAAGCTCTCTTCACCCAAGTCTGGACTAGACAGTCAAGAGGTGAAGGTAAACACTTGCACCACACCACACTCATCACATAGTCCCTCAAAACTTACACCACCAAAACACACACATAGAAACACAAAACACACACCTACATTCGCGGAGGCTTTCAAAAAAAATACACCCAAGCAACAGGGACCTCCAAAGCAGAAATGCAAGCAACCTCCACCCCCAACACAACCTAAATGACACATAGCCCACAAACTCAGTGTACCACTCAACCACAGCCCATAAGGCATAACAACGTACCCAGCACTCTAGGCATAGGTAAATCTATAGTTAGGCACACTGATGTTCCACTCACTAGGCTAAACAAGGAGAAAGTTACTGTCAGCTGGCTGTCAGGTGCCAGGATCCGCCACATAACGCATGCACTCAGGTCACTCCACAACAAGTACAAATATGACTCTGTCATTGTCCATGTTGGTGTGAATGACCTGAGACATACCTCCCTGGACTACATGAAAAGAGACATGGAGAAGCTGTCTGATGTTGTAGCCCAGGCAGGTATGACCCTAGCCCTGAGTAGCATCCTGCCATCACCCAGAATGATACCACAGTACAAGGACAAAATGATTGACTACAACATTTGGCTAAGATTCTGGTGACATTCTAAGGGGATCCAGTATCTGTCTGCCTGGGATGACATGATCGACAAACCACAATACTTTGCCACAGATGGCCTGCACCTGTCGCCCTTGGGATTCCGGATACTGGCTAAGGCTCTTGCCACCCCTATAGTACCTTTTATAGGCAAGATTCAAATGACAAATTCACCACCATAACAGGTACAAGCAAGCAGAATCTGATGGTAATGCTACTTAATGCTAGAAGTCTAAACCTCAAAATGCACTCACTCGAGGCCCTCCTTAAAATGGAGAACATTGACATCTGTGCAGTGGCAGAGACCTGGTTCAAGGCTCCAGAGAGCACCCCTGCATTACCAGGCTATAATTCATACCACACCTTTCGGCCACCTAACCTGGACCGAAGCACTAAAGGTGGAGGCGTGCCCATATTCATTAAGGATATCCACACCTCCAGGCTAGTTGCTCAGCATAATGCATCCGAGATTATCCAGTTGCAACTAACTCTGGGCAAGACCACAATCCAAATTGTAGCTTGCTACAGATCGCGCACCATGCCCCAGGATTCCCAATCCTCATTTCTTGACACACTGGAAAATATTAGGATACAACCTAACACCTTAATAATGGGTGATTTCAACTGCCCCACCATTAACTGGGAAAACTACTCATGTACCAACTCTTGTGCTCAACATTTTCTGGGATTCATAAATTCCAACGCCTTGGATCAACTTATCCACACCCCCACCAGAGGCAGCAATATCCTAGACCTGGTCATTACCAACATGGGCAACCGGTGTTCCACACCAGAGGTCAATTCCTCGTTGGTCAGATCCGACCACAAGCAAATCACCCTAGACATCCACATCCCACCCCCACCCCCCATTTGAGAAACCACTGTAAAAATTTCTCCAAAGCCAACTTCACGCTTCTTAAGACAGAAGTGGCAAACTTCAATACACCCATGCTGATGGACAATAGAGGTATGACTGCTGAATCCTATACAACTGCACTTTATAAGCACTTACACGAGTGCATGGATTGTGCAATCCCTAACAGAACCAAGATGCTATCCTCCAAAAAAAGGAAGCCAATCTGGTGGTCCTCTGCTATAAACAAACTCTACAACAGAAGAAAGAAATTCTTGCAAAAAAGAGTAAAATCCCATGATTGGAGCAACTCCATGGTCAGCCTTAGTGAGAAGCTGAGATCCCTCATAAAATCCTCCAAAGCTAGTTATGAAAACAAAATCACCACTGATTCTAAAGACAACCACAAAGCATTCTATAGCTATGTCAAGAATCTCAATGACAACACTCAGATCTGCTCTGAGTTACAGCACAATGGCACTAAATATACAGAACTAACTGATATTGCCAACATCCTGGCAGACAGGTTCAGTGCTAACTTTACCCCTCTCTCATCCCCTAAAGGGCCCATATCTATACCAGAAGAATGCAAAGTTCTTGTAATCCTGGCTCTCCACACCCTCTCCAAAGCCAAGAACACAGCATCCATGGGACCTGACAACATCCCAGGATGCGTTCTACATGAACTACAGACTGAACTAGCAACCCACCTAAGTACCATGTTCAATCATAGCCTCACCTCAGGCTTTGTGCCCACTGAATGGTGCACAGCAACAGTTATCCCACTCCACAAAGGGGGACCCACCACGGACCCCGGGAACTACAGCCTCATTAGCCTGATGAGCCTGGTCTGCAAGGCTATGGAATGTATCATCATGGAACTTATAACAGTGGTAATCTCCAAACTCTGGACCCTACCCAGTTCGGGTTTGTAAAAGGCAGATCATGTCTCCTAAACCTGATAGACTTCTTTGACGCGGTCATCAAAGCTGTAGATGAGGGTAAGGTGGTTCACACAGCCTATCTAGATCTCGCCAAGTCTTTCAACACCATCCCCCACTCTAGAACTATAGATAAACTCACAAAACTAGGTATAAATCTCTATGTCACAAGATGGGTTGCCAACTGGCTCACTGACAGAACCCACACTGTGAAAGTAGAAGACTCTAAATCCAACTTCAGATCAGTGACAAGTGGAGTACAACAGGGTTCAGTCCTAGGTCCTCTCCTGTTTGGTATCTACTTCTCTGAAGTACAGGCTAACACAGAAGGTCTTTGGCTAACAAAGTTCACAGATGACTGCAAACTAGGAGCCATAATCAAAACTCCTAACGATGTGGACATCCTACAAAGGGGCCTCACTGAGACATATGCCTGGTGTCAAAGACATGGCCTCAAGCTCAATGCCAAAAAGTGCATTGTCATCCCTTTTGGTAAAAACTCTGTACCCATGAGCTACCACATAGGCGGTTGTCTACTTAACACTGAAAGAGTGATAAGAGACCTTGGGACACTGGTGGACAGTAGTCTCTCCTTTGATAATCACATCGCCACAGTAGTCAGGAAATCCTTCTATGTGGCACTTCTCATCATAAAAGATTTCTCATCCAGGAAAAAAGAGGTCATTGTTCCACTCTACTCATCACTCATTAGATCCATTATAGAGTACAACGCCCCTTTTGGTATGTACCTCACAAGACATCTACAACAACTGGAAAGGGCACAGAAATACCTCACAAAGAGGATTACCAGCCTCAAACAGATGCCCTATGCAGACCATCTCAAAAAACTCCAGCTTTACTCTGTCGCATATCGCCTCCTCAGAGGCAGTCTCTGCCTAACATACAAAGCTATGTCAAACCCAGAGCTGTTGGACATGCTCCACATAAAGAAATCTCAATCCCTCCAAGCTACATGCTCTAGGGAACTAGACCATGTCACCACAATAAACAGAACATGCTGGAGGGTAGATTCCTGTCCCAGAGACTTCCCATACTCTGGTACAAACTACCTACCTATATCAAACAAAGCTCCTCATTAGCACTCTTCAAGAAAAATCTTGATGATTGGATGGGAGATAGGAAATTCACCCCGGGGATCACTTCTGTGGCTCTGCTTCACAGGGGTACAGGAAAATAACTTTCTTGGGTGGCAAAAGCCAGGGTACCATTTGGCTAGGTTTATATAGGCCCTAGGGCCAATAGCCTACTACCTACCTATGAACCTGTGAACCTATAAAGACTTTTGGCCTCAGTCCATTTTCCTACTTAGGCAATATTTACAACTCAAATCACTCTATAAAAATCAAGAGATAGAGAAAGAGAGATTAAATAGATTTTCAACCCACACTGATGGCATTTGTATAGGCAAGTTTTTCAAAGACTGAAACTTTCCTAAGGGTACCATAGCTGCATGTTATACCCAGTTAACCAGAAACTACATTCTTGTGTGCTGCTAAAGCAGAGATAAGAGCTGATAGTGGGTAGGCAAATTTCT
Source organism: Protopterus annectens (assembly GCF_019279795.1). Taxonomy (NCBI): domain Eukaryota; kingdom Metazoa; phylum Chordata; order Ceratodontiformes; family Protopteridae; genus Protopterus; species Protopterus annectens. Next base: position 407,885,215 of record NC_056733.1, on the reverse strand, counting down.
GTCTATCTATGGGAGAAATTACTGACTTCACCAAGACAATTTCAGTCATCCCCAGTTGTTGCCTTTAATCAGTTCAAGTTAATACAGTTCTGGCAGGACACCCCTTTATCATTACATTGAAGGTGTATGTTAAATGAGAATGCTTGCTGGAGATGCGAAGCTGAGTGGCTAATTATCTTCCTATGTTATGGTCAAGTCCTGTACACATTGGCCTTTCAAACAGGGTTGTAGAAGTGGTCTGTTGGGCTTTATGGAGACATTCCTGATAAGCAGGGTCAACTTTTGGGTATTGGACACAGTGGACCATGCATTCCAAAGTTACTTGTGTTGACAGAATTTGTTTAAGGCTTGTTGTGTTGACATTTATTGATGTAATATTTAAGCCATGAAAAAGTGTACTTAGCGAGGTAGATGGATTGTTTATGTTTATGAACATAAACTTTGGAATTGTTTTAAAAAACACTGATATACAGCATCTTTTCAAAAGTACTGGAACATTTTTATGTTTTACTTCTCTAATAATTACTGATTTGAGAGTGTGGAAAGATATAAAACTCATGTTTGTTAACTGTTTTTTTTTGTTTTGTTTATTTACATCCTTTACACACACACACACACACACACACACACACACACACACACACACACACACACACACACACACACACACACACACACACACACACACACACACACACACACACACACACACACACACACATATGTATGTGTGTGTGTGTGTGTGTTGTTGTCTTGTAATTTGTTCATAGTTCTTGGTTATTATTCATAATAAAGTTGTATGACAAAAAAAAAACTATGAGACTTTATTATGGAGATGAACGTGTTCAATAATGTTTTTAATGTGATTTTTAAGAAAATCTTTATCTCGCCAAGGAGACACATAAAAATCAGAAAAATTAAACACTCAAAAGTGAAGCACCATCTTAGCTCCACCCCTGCAGAAGGTCCCACAATTAGTGAGCTACACTTATCTGCCTAGCTCACTTTGCAGATTAAAAGCCAGGCACACCTTTCCAGCTGTTCACTAAGATCAACTCTACCATCTGTCTAGGTCTGGATCTCTCTGGACTTTTTCCTTATTCCTCTTCCACTTAGGGTTCAATTCAGAATACTTTCTCCTCCATTGTACTCCATTCCACCATCACCTCCCTTAAGTCATCCCTGATGGTCCACAACAATATTCTCATTTTTGTTTCAGGGGTCTTTCTGTTTCTGTATTTGTCTCTCCCTCCCATATATCTCTCATCCTTAGTAGGGGTGTTATATTCTGCCTTATTTATCCCTATCATTGTACACATAGGTGTCAACTTTGTCTACTCCATCTCCTCTTCCAAATCAGTGCATTTGACAGCCTATATCCCTCTGCCCAGTGACAGCATTGTAGCTTACTCCAGCTGCTGACTCTGTCTTGATGTTTGGTGCTGGGTCACCACCTTTCTCCACTCACCTTCACTTCCTTTCTGTCCTGTCTCATTTGATGCTCCCCTTCCTCTGTCAACAGGTAATGATATTTCCCACCATTTATTAGTACCTCTCATTGTATCAACATAAAGCTTAATGGCCTACTCTCTGGTATGACAGTAATGTACTCTCCATTGACAATGACTTTTATACTTGCTTCGTTCTTGGTTTGTGTTTAAATGCTTGCTGGATATACCAAGTGCCTACAGCCTTGCATTAAATGCCATAGCACTGGGGCCATCTGTATTCTTTCCTGTTATAGCACTGAAGAATCTTTCATCATTTTTACTTTCACATTCCCCATCATCAGACTTCTCTTCCAGGCAGCCTGTCAAATGATTCATTCCTTCATTTGGTGGTAGGGCACCTAAACAATTTTGTACCTGCCCCTTTCATGTGGGCCACTGTTTGCTTTCCCTACTCTGTGAGTCTTGTGAACATGTGGATCCAGACTGCCACTTTCCTTAGACAGTTCAGAGATCCAGTCCTGTACGAGTTTTATGTCTTCCTTCTCTGCTTCTTCTACCACTCCTACTATTTGAAAGTTGATCATTCAGGATCTGTTTTCTAAGTCATTTGTTTTTAAGCTCAGTTTATCTAACCTGACCTTAATCTCCAGTATTTCACATTCATGTCTACTTGTTTCTTAATTCCATCAAGTTTTAGCACTTGCACTAATAGTTTTAGTTGAAGCTGCTCATTTTTCTGTTTAAAGTAAACCCACTATAGCCTGCACATTTCCCATAACAGCTGCAATGCGATCTAGTTTCTTTAGAATTATTATTTTATATCTGTCTTGTTGATTTACTATTTTACCCTCCTTCCTCCATGCCCATTCCACTTTATAATATAAGAAGGTAACATGCTTTTCTACCTTTTCCTTATATCACTTTACAGTTCTTCTTCTCAAGACCTACATATACTGCCTTTCTTCTTTGACCTCCCTGTGTCCACAGCTTACCTGTACCTTCTTCTGTTTTCTGGCCTCTTGTCCCTCTCTCCCTCCCTCCCTTCTGTCTAGGTTAAATGTATATATTTATGTATGTATGTATGTATGTATGTATGTATGTATGCATGTATTTATTTATTTGTTTATTTATTTATATTTGTCTATGGGGTAGTGCACTGATTAATATTTACCAATTTATGCTCAACCTGGGTGAAATACAAAACATTTCAAAAACAAAAAATACAGACGTAAGCAATAATAGAATAGTTCACACTAATTACATAGAAAAAATGTGTATATACATTCTAGTGAACAAGCAAAATGCAATGTGCAATCAAGCCAAGTGTAATGTAAAATACATGCAGTAGTTCCCAAAGTGGATCAATCTTCAGTAAATCTTGAGAGAGGAGAAGAGACTCAGAAAGGAGCTAGGTTAGGTGATATGCCCTCTGTTGAAGCAGGAGCATTTGCCTTGGATGAAAAAGTGCATTTTGAGTTCATAGGTTAATAGGTTTGTACTAGGCTATCAGCCCTAGGGCCCATACAAGCCTAGCCATAACAATTCCCTGGCTATTTCTTCCCACACTATTTACTTCCCTGGACCCCTGTCTAGCAGGGTGACTGACGTGATCCCCGGGGTGGATTTCCTTTCTCCCATACAATCGTCAAGGTTCCTTTTGAAGAGGGCCAAAGAGGCACTCTGCTTGACATGTATGGGCAATCTATTCCAGAGTCTGGGGAGTCTCTGGGTCAGGAACCTATCCCTCCAGCATGTTTTGTTTATTGTGATGACAAGGTTTAGATCCCTGGAGCATGTGCCTCTGAGGGATTGTGATTTCTTTAAGTGTAACATATCCAACAGCTCTGGGTTTGACATGGCCTTGTATGTTAAGCAGAGATCACCTCTGAGTAGACGATATGCAACAGAGTATAGCTGGAGTTTTTTAAGGTGGTCAGTGTAGGGCATCCGCTTTAGTCCTGTGATTCTTTTAGTGAGGTATTTCTGAGGTCTTTCTAGTTGTTGCAGATGTCTTGAGAGGTACATTCCAAACGGGTAGTTGTATTCTATAATGGGTCTAATGAGGGATGAGTACAGTGGGACAATGACTTCCTTTTTTCTGGATGAAAAGCCCTTAGTGATGAGGTGTGCCACATAGAAGGATTTCCTTACTGTTGTGGCGATGTGGTTATCGAAGGTGAGACCACTGTCCACCAGTGTCCCTAAGTCTCTTATCACACTTTTGGTGTTTAGTGTACTGCCACCTATATGGTAATTCACGGATACATGTTTTTTCCTAAAGGGGATAACTATACATTTCTTGGCATTGAGCTTGAGACCAGGGCTCTGGCACCAAGCATCTGTTTCTGTAAGGCCCTTTTATAGAGTATCCACATCATTTGGAGATTCAATAATGGCTCCCAGTTTGCAGTCATCTATGAACTTTGTTAGCCAGAGTCCCTTAGTGTTGGCCTGTACTTCAGAGAAGTAGATGCCAAACAAGAGCGGTCCCAGGACTGAACCCTGAGATACTCCACTTGTCACTTGTCTGAAGCTGGATTTGGAGTCGGCTACTTTTACAGTGTGGGTTCTGTCAGTAAGCCAGTTAGCAACCCATTGGGTGACATAAAGATTAATGCCCAGCTTAGTAAGATTATCTATGATTCCAGAGTAGGGGATGCTGTCAAAGGCCTTGGCAAGGTCTAGATAGGCTGTGTGGACCACCTTACCCTTGTCCATGGCTCTGAAGACTGATTCGAATAAGTCAATCAGGTTCAGGAGACAAGATCGGCCCTTCACGAACCCAAACTGGGTGGGGTCCAGTGTTTGAAGGTTACCAATGTCTTTGTTTATAAGTTCCATGATAATACCCTCCATGGCCTTGCAGACAAGGCTTGTCAGACTGATGGGACAGTAGTTTCCAGGATCCAAGGTGGATCCCCCCTTGTGGAGTGGGATAACTGTAGCTCTGTGCCACTCAGTGGGCACAAAACCTGAGGTGAGGCTATGCAATAAAATAGATCAAGTGTATTAAGTGTAAACATTTAAGCATATGGGTCAGTTCAAACTGTCTCGAGCAAGTAAGTGAGTTGGTGAGGGACTGTAGCAACTTCATAGGTCGTATAAAAAGATTTATCAAATCTATTAGTTAAGATGTTATAATAATTTTATGTGTAAATTTAAGTAGAACAAATACAGAATTTTGGTTGGCTTTTGTAATTTCCTTAGTAAAAGCTAAACCGATAAACCTGAAATGAGTCAAGGAAGATATATTCAAATTACTAAAGACATAGATCAGTTAACTTATAAGGAGAGACTTAACAATTTTGGACTATATAGCATCAAATATAAACACAAAAAAATCTGACTGATACAAGTGAATAAGACCATATAGAATTTGTTTCTTTGGGAATCTTAGGATTAAAATAAAGGGGCAATATACATGAAGTCAGAGTTTTATGTTTATTTAAAAGAAATAGCAGAACTACGTCTTGGTTTTCAGACAGAGTGATGACTGATTAGAACAAACAACTTAATCATGTCAAGTTAAGCAACAGTGCTGTCTTGATTCAGAACAATGACTGATAATTTATTCAGTAATTTATTTATTTATTTTATTTATTTCCAGTTTGATGACTGAGGAGGTCCACTGGGCTCAGGGAGCCCATTTTCAATGGAGGCCCGGGGAGAAAAGCTCTGCATTACATAGTTTAGTTACAGATACAATCATAGTAAAGAAGACACAATTACGATTTCATTTCATGTTAGAGAACAAGAATAAATTCTTTGGTTACATAGTATCTAAATATTTAAGATGGCAGTGGTGACTTAATTGAGAGTGAGAGTAATGACTTAGTTGGAAAAGAGAGATAAGGGTGGAATGAGCTATTTACAATACATACATTTATGTTATTTACAATATGTACATTTGTTAGGTTAGCTTATACTCAGAGTTAGTCAGGAGTTTAGCCGTTCAGGATGGAGTGGGGTGGTTAGTAGGCTAGGTGGGGAGAGTGCAATTGCATTTCCTGTTAGAGGAAAGGTAGGAATGTAGCTGAGTTTTAAAGTTATCAAAGTTTTCACACGTCCTTAGTAAGGAAGGAAGAAAATTCCATTTTTTAGCTATGGAAAAGGATAATAGAAGCTGACCAGCAGGACGATTGGGTTTGCAGACAGTGATTAGGTTTTGGTGAGTAGATCTTAGAGTTCTATGTGGGGTGTATGGCTGTAGGATGTTGGTTAGTGCAGAACATTTAGTAGGTTGAAAAATGAGTCTGTGGGCTGTAGTAATTTGGAGATAGTCTAGATGGTTGGTGAGTTCAAGCCAATTTAACAAATGAAGGGCAGTGCAATGATGGGAGGAGTATTTGGCTTTGGTGGCAAATTTAGAAATTTTATTATAACAGACTTCCAATTTGGAGGAGAGAGAGGCAGATATGTTTGTTAGCAGAGGAGCACCATACATTAGTGAGGGGAATAGATAGGTAGTGGCGAGAGTTTGGTGGAAGGAGAGAGAAAGTGGATGTTTCTGTATAACATACCAAGTTTTATATGGGTTTTCTTAATGTTTTGCTGGATGTGTGTATCGAATTTTATGTGTTCATCTATAGTAACCCCAAGTAGTTTAGTGAAGGGAACAACCTCTATAGTAGAGCTGTTATGGCTGATAATTTGGAATGAGTTTTTATCAAGAGGGAAAGCTTTTGCGGGAGAGAATAATAGTATTTTGGATTTGTTGGCATTTAGAGAGAGGTGGTTTTGGAGCATCCAGTTCTAAGTGGTGGAGAAGGCAGTTTGGGTCACTGTTTGGAACTCCAAGAGGTTAGAGGTGGAGCAGACTAAAGTTGAGTTGTCTGCATATTGTACAATTTTGGTGTTGGGTATGGCTGTGTGGAAATCATTAATAAAAATGTTGAACAGCATTGGACCAAGTATGGATCCCTGGGGTACCCCAGTGGGGATAGGAAGGAAGGTTGAGGTGCCTTTTCCCCATTTCACAGCTTGAGATCTGTCGGAGAGGTAGCTTGAGAACTAGGATAAGGTATTCTGGGAGAGATTAAGGTTAGAAAGATGGTTGAGGAGATGGGTGTGGGAGATGGTATCAAATGCCTTGGACAGATCTAGTAGAACTGTTGAAACTATTTTTCCAGAATCATGGGCAAGATTTATTGTGTCTAAGAAGGAGAGAAGGGCAGTGATAGTACAATGGCCAGGTTGGAAAGCCGTGTTGGGTTAGAGTGATTAGTTGGTGATTGGTTAGGAATGGCATAAGCTGAAGGTGGATGCATTTTTCCAGAAGTTTTGAGATGGGGAGAGGATAGCTATAGGGTGGTAGTTAGAGATACTATTGTTTTTGCTTCCTTTATGGAGATGTAGAATAAAGGCTGCATGCCATAATTTGGGCATGAGATTCCTGTATGGATCTATTGATCAAGATGCTAATGGGGAGAGCGATTCCATCTGCGGCTATTTTTAGGAAGGAAAATGGGATATTGTCAGGGGCATTGGAGCATGGTTTTAATTTAGAGAGTATTTTTTTTATGTAGGAGGTTGAGATGGGTTTAAGTTCAAATACTGGAGGAGGATTGGGGGCAGATGGTGGTGTAGGGGCTGAGGAAGATTGGATTAGTTGAGGGGGAGGGTTGTTGTTAGGGAAGGTCTTGGTCAGTTCTGTTATGGAGGTGGTAAAGAAGGAGTTGAATAGAGAGGCTATTTCAGGATCAGATTTGCTGGTGTCAGGGTAGGGGTTGTTATTGGTACCTAGGTTGAGAAGTGAATTAATGGAATTCCAGAAATGTTTGGGGTTTTTTGATTGGTAAGATTGGAGTTTGATATAGTAGGACTTTTTGTCTCTGATGATTTGTTTTTTTAACAAGGTTGCAGATTTGTTTATATTTAAGAAGAGTTTCTGGCTGCTTATTTTGATGGTATGTTTTCCAGGATTTATCTCTTTGTAGCATAAGTTTTTTGGTATCTTTGGTTAGCCATGGGGCGGTATTGGTTTTTACTCTTTTTTTTCTTGGTGGAGCTAGGGAGCTGAGGGCATTTAAGAAGGTTAAGTTGAAAAATTCTACAGCATTGTCTAGTGGAAGGGTTTTTAGAGGATTCCAGTTTGTTTGTTTTAGGGAGTTAGAGAAAGTTGTGGGGTTCAAGTTTGTAAGGTTACGTGTGTGAATATATTAGTGTAGGTGAGGAGAGGAGTGGGTTGCTCGATGGATGAAAGCTGGCAGGTGGTCCCTTATAGTGTCAGGTATGATGCCTGAGTTTAAGACTTTATTAGGATGGGATACTAGGATCCAGTCTATTGTGGTACTTGGAGGTTTGTTTTGTTGGCTCTAGTAATGGAGTTAGTTAGTTGGGTAACATTAAATAGATTGATGGATATGGTGGGATTAGAGTTGTTGATTTTATTCCAATCAATGTTTACATCGCCAAGTATGAAGGTCTCTAGCTTAATATTGGTAGAGGTCCATAGGAGAATTTCTTCAAGAGTAATAGTATTATTACTAGGGGGGATGTAGAGGGCAATGATACAAATGCTTTTGTGGTTATTCATTTTTAGTAGGCCTATTACTAGTTCTGCATTATTGAATGGAGGGATAGGATTGGAGTAGGGAATGATGGATAGTAGGTTAGAGTAGATTAAGGCTACCCCACCCCCTTTTCTATTTAAGTGGTCATATCTGAGGGCTTGGAATCCGGAGGGAGGATTTCAGAGTCAGATATATGGGGTTTTAGCCAGGTTTCTGAAATGGCTATGTCAGGTAGGTTGTAGTTTAGCCATTCATGAAAGTAAGCTACTTTATTTCTTAGACTCTGGGCATTGATGGTGAAGAATTTGTAGTATTTATGGTTGGTTGTATTGCTTGTAACAGGGAGATTGGGACTAGAGGAAGTAGTTGGTCCAGGGTTTGGGTGCATGTCCCCTGCTAAGCAGAGGTAGTTGAGGAAGGGTAATAGTATTTTTAATTTGGTCTTTAATTGTTGTGGACAAAAAAGTATTAGTTTGGGTATATGGTAATTAATTGAAGAGTGAAAATTTTTTATTCTGAAGTAGTACAGTGGTTTGGGTTGAACTAAAGAGGCGGATATGTTGTGGAAGTGCATTTTAGTGTGATGAGGAAGGAGGTTTGGAATGGGAGGTAGGACAGGAAGCAGGGGGGAGTTGGTTATAGGAGTAGGAGGTAGCATGGTATAAAGGGAGTAAGAATAATAGGCTGATAGATAGAATGAGAATGGTTTGCGGTAGAAAACATGGCATGGTATTAGTGTATAAAAGAATTAGGCAGATTGTATATGTGTATAGTTGGAGTAGAAGTAGATGTGCATAGTGACTTTGATGGGAGGGGTTGGAGTGGTTGTGATTGGCAGGTGGAGGTAGAAAGGGGAGGGGTTAAAATGTGGAGATGATTGGTTGGGTGAGAGAGGGAGGGGTTAGGTATTGAAATAAGTGTAGGAGTAGTGGGGCGGTTGGGAATTTGGGGCAGGGTAGGGGAGCGGAGTGAGCCTGGAGGGCGAACGGAGCGGAAAGAGCTGGAGTGAAGGTGGCTCGCAAAAACCAATCAGCCAGCTGTAGCTGAAATGTGGGAGCTTAGAGGAAGTACAGGAACAGCAGAGGTGAGTCTAGGCTTTGGAGTGTGGGGAGAGAAAGGAAATAAAACAATTCTCTAGTCAAAGCAGGCCAGCTGGATAATTATGCTAAGAGAGTGGGGGACTGCTTGGGAGAAAACAGAAATATGTTAAAAGTGATCTTTACACTATAAGTGGTTAAGCAATGCCACCTAGTGGCAGAATGTATGAAATATAGCTTAGTGGGTAAAGTGAATTAAGGGACAATGAAAAGAACTGCTGTAGGTTCCTTAGCAAGCACGGGGAAAAGCACAGACACTACGGTAGTGTGAACACTAGAAGCAGTTATATTGATAAATTGCAGTACATACATTTCCAGTATTTCTTGAGGGGGGCTATCTTTTGAAAGCTCCTCAGAAGTCCCATATTAGATGTCCTTATAGGGGAGGTTTCTTAGACTGTAGTGGAGCAGGGTAGGATGCACTCAGCTTTATGATGTAACAGGCTGTATAGCTGCAAGTACCAACCTGACTTATCATTCATAGGATCATAGGAAGTTACTAGGCTATTGGCCCTGAGGCTCTTATAAGCCTAGCCAAGAGTTTAACCCATGTATAGACAAATCAGCACCCGATGCCCCATGTCCAGCAGGGACACAGGTGGAATCCCAGGGATGTATTTTCTATTTCCCATCCAGTTATCCAGGGTGCACTTAAAAAGGGGTAAAGAGGTACTCTATTTGATGTGGAGAGGGAGTCTATTCCACAGATGGGGGAGTCTCTGGGACACAAATCTGTCCCACCAACAAGTCCTATTAATGTCACAGACCAGGTTGAAGCCACATGTCTGCTGGTTACTCGAGTGGAGCTTGACTTGCGGATATTCAGCAGTCCCATCAAGCCGGGATCTGAGATCGCTTTGTATGCCAGACAGAGGTCACCTCTGTGGAGTCTGTATGAAACAGAGTAGAGGGATAGGTCTTTTAGCCTATCTGTGCATGGTAGATTTTTTGAGGCCCTGGATTCTCCTGGTGAGGAACCTGTGTAGTCACTCCAGCTGCTGCATGTGCTTTGCAAGGTACCTGCCAAATGGGCCTTATTAGGGAAGAATACAGGGAAAACCAAAGAATGAACCTGGATGCCACTGTTCAGCAAAACAATAAAGCCATGGAGGGAAATGTAGGCAGACTTCCGTTTAATAGTAAAAACCACAAAACAACAAAACACATAAACGTATTCAACATTTCGTTTTCGTTTCTAGCACTTCCTCAGATGTGGGCTGTCACAAACCAATCCACTTCATTACTTAGACTCCTGATACTTTTTTTCCCCAGCTCTTACCTCCTAGGAGGAGAGAGCCCTACCTAGTTGTGAAGTGTTGAATGCATTTATGTGTTTTGTTGTTTGTTTTTACTATTAAATGGAAGTCTGCCTATATTTCTCTCCGTGGCTTTATTGTTTCGCTGAGCAGTGGCATCCAGGTTCATTCTTTGGTTTATTTGTGTGATTTTTCCTTGTTTGCTTGCATTTTGGATTTATTGAAGAATACAGGGATGTTATGACCTCCTTGTCCCTGGATGGGATACCCTTACTTATTAGGTGGGCCATGTAGAAAGCTTTCCATACACTGGAAGCAACATGGTGGTCAAAAGTTAGGCTGCTATCAATCTGGGTACCCAAATCCCTCATGACTGACTGTGTGCTTAGGACATTGTTATTAATGTGATAATTTGTGGGCACATCACTCTCCCCAAAAGGGATGACGATGCATTTTTTTGTATTTAGCTTGAGGCCATGTTTTTGGCACCAGTCATTTGTTTGGGTGAGACCCCCCTTGGAGATGTCCACATCACTAGGGGAATTGATTACAGCGCCCAGCTTGTAGTCATCTGCAGACTTGGTCAACTATATCCCTACCTGGCCTGCACCTCAGAAAAGTAAATCCCAAATAACAGAGGCCCTAAGACCGAACCCTGTGGTATGCCACTCAATACGGGTCTACTGCTTGAGGTGCCTTCCCCTATTTTGACTAGATGAGTTCTATCAGTGTGCCAGTTGGCTACCTATCTGGTAATGTATGGATTGATGCCTAGTTGAGAGAGTTTATCTATTACTCACAAGTGGAGAATAGTGTTGAAGGCTTTGGCCAGGTCAAGGTAGGCAGTGTGCACTGGCTTCTCCTCATCCATGGCTTTGGTGACTGTCTCAAAAAAGTCAACCAAATTTAACAGACATGACCTCCCCTTGATGAAGCCAAACTGTGTGGGATCGAGTGTTTGAAGGTTTCCAATGTCCTTGTTAATGAGGTCCATGATAATCCATTCCATGGCCTTGCAGATCAGGCTAGTTAGGCTGATGGGTCTATAATTTCCTGGATCAGTGGATGCTCCACCTTTGTGTAAAGGGATGACAGTGGCTGTCCTCGACTCAGCTGGGACAAAGCTGGTACTCAAGCTTTTGTTGAATAGGGTGCCTAATGGTGCTGCAAGCTCCTGTCTGAGTTCATGTAGGATACAGCCTGGGATGTTATCGGGTCCCACAGAGGCTGTATTTTTTGCCTTTGAGAGAGCAGTGATGACCTGATCCCTAGATATAAGGGAAAGGAGGGTACTGGAAATGTCCTGATTTACTGATGAGGTGGACAGAGGGGTGAAATTTTCACTGAATCTGTCAGCCAGCAAGTTTGCCATATCTACGGCATTTGTATATGTGGTGTTCTTGACCACCAGTTCTGAACAGATCTGGGTGCTACCTTTGAGATTACGGACATACGTGAAGAAGGCCTTATGATTGTCTCTAGTAGATGTAGCCAATTTGGACTCAAAGTTTGCTTTGGAGGATTTCACCAGTGCTCTTATTCGCTTGTTTAGGCTAAGGAGAGATTGCTTTCAATTGGGCACCTGCTCCTTCTTCATCCTGGGCAGCAATTTTTTTCTTTTGTTATAGAATTTATTTATTGTTGATGTCCATCAGACAGGTTTACTCTTCCTTGCAGAGGATGATTTAGTCCTGTCAGGTATTCCTGATTCCATGCATCTATATAAATATTCGTATAGTAATTTGGTATAGTTTTGGATACTGGTGCCAGTTTCTAGAGAGGGGGAGAGGGCTGTGAAGCTGTTAATACCATCCCTCAGGAGGCTGTAATCAGCTTTGGAGAAGTTTTTTTGTTTGACACTAGCTAGAGGGGGGTTGCGGGAGGTGGTGACTTTGAACGTGATCACTTTATGGTCGGATCTTACAAGGGAGGATGATACTGCAGGGATGCTGCAGTGGTTACTCATGTTGGTTAATACCAAGTCTAAGATATTATCACCTCTTATGGGGGTATCAACTAGCTGTTTCAAAGCATTTGCCTAGACAAAATCAAGGAATCTCTGGGCATTTCTGTTCTGGCATGAGTAGTTCCTCCAGTCTATGTTGGGGTAGTTAAAGTCACCCAGGATAAGGGTAAAGGATTGAATATCAATAGATTCAAAGAGGTCTAGATAGGCAGTTTGGGCATCTTGAGTCATATTTGGGGGCCGGTAGCTAGCTATGATTTGTATAGGGGTCTTGTCAATGGCTGACTGCACCTGAGTATCTCCTGTGTATCATACTGTTTGACCAGCCTGGAGGTGTGCATGTCTTTAATATATATTGAAACTCAACCTCATTTGGCTTTACTACCCACAGTTTGGGGTCTGAATGTATGCTAGCATGAGTAACCAGGCATGGCTGGGGTGCTCTCCGCAGCTTTAAACCAGGTTTTTATGACTTGTCAGATGTCAACATTTTCCAGGGTTAAGAATGCTCGCAATGAGTGCAGTTTTGTGTTTAGACTCGTTTAGCAGCATGACCTTTAATTTGGGTTTTGTTGAAATTTTTATATATTGCATTGTAAAAAATGGTATTGTAAGCATAAATGAACTAGCAAGCAAAATATTGAAATGATATATTTGCATTGAAACAAGAGAGAATATCCTATAGCCCAGGAGGAAATACAAAATGTTCTAGATAAAATGCACTCTTTGTAGCTGTAGTACATAACTTAACACATGAAGTTATACTTGGTGAAAACTTTCCCTGGTTTAAAGAAATACAGAAATCGAGGAACGGTTCAATGAACTATGTTATCAGAAATACACAGAGCCAGTAAATAAAAGGGTACAGAGCTTGAAAACAGAAAGGAGCTAAGATTTGGTTCTTTTTGGAATGGATAGATGAAGCTAATACTGAGTTTTGCAAAAAGTATTCCTATTGGTAAAATAGTGAGGGAAACAATTGCACAGGCTAACAGAGAAAAGTCTTTCCAAAAGATGTTTACTATTTATGATAATAAGGAGTTAGTGTGTAAACTGACTAGGGAGGACTTATAAGAATACTCTAAAGGAAGTGGATGTAGAAACTGAGGAAGAAACAGGAATTTCATACTGAAAAAAGGAGAAAATGAAAAGTTGAACTTGAATGAATTTCTAAGCTTCTCACTGCTACACCAAAGCAGAGCTTTGGTCAGAAACAGAATCAATATTCTAAGATTAAAGATAATAAGGAAATTACTGAAAAAGAGAAACAGAAACTGACAGTCCCTCAGGCTGAAATAAAAATGCCTTCATTAGTTGCCATGTATTGGAGATGAACTAGATGAAGGGGAAAAGCCTATAGCTGTATTTGTAAAAGAGGCAGGTAATCATTAATGCGGAACTAAAACAAAGTGGAGGCTGGTCAGGATTAAGCAGGTAATGATGACTTAGCTGATTTACAGTTAAGCCATGTTAATTCCAACACAGCACAGTGGGAAGACAATATGTTAAGTAGAGCTACGGAGAATATGATTGTTGTAAATGGGGAATCAAAGGAATAGAACAGCTAGACTTTATACCCATAGTTTGAACTAAGAAATGGCCTGCCCTACAGGGTATCCAAAAGGACAAACAGCAAATACTGAGCAAGTTGCTAGTTCTAATATGTCTTAGAACACTTGTAATGGAAACATAGTCACATTTTGGATAATCACGTAGGAATGGATATAAAAAAGACAAAAATTTAACTATTTTAGCAAGATTTTACTGGTGTAGTATTATAAAGGGTAACTGCTTAAAATGCTGGGCCTCTCAAGTCACAAGTCCTGGAATGTGGAGAGTGATTGACCGAAAATCCAGACTTATATAAACTAAATCTGAGATTGCCATTACTCTGAATATTACCTTTTAACTGAGGTACGGTGATCATGGAGTTGGTGTATATATAAGTTTGGGGGGGTTTGCCCCCTACATCAGAGTTTGCAGGAGGGGTCTTCCCCTGAAAAAGAAAAAAAAAGTTTAAATCAGAAGAGTGATGTTCAATATTTTCTCTCCCGTATTTTTAATATTTTGTTTGTGTGTTTCAGGACTAGGCATTATGAGTCTGACATTTCAATAGGCGGTCGCTATGAAAAAAAAGTAAAGGCCAGCACCCATGCCTAGGGCTAAGAACCTTTTGACATCTTTATCCACTATGGATGTCTCATTTGAATGCATAGCAATGCACATTGGAAAACTTGTAAAACTGAGTAAGGTCCATCAGTATAGCCTGGTAATTATTAATTATGTAAAGAAATTTCCTGAGGAAGTGCCCCATGAAGTGCCAATGCTTACTCCATATTAAAGAGCAAGTACAGCTTTTTTTTATGGTATGACTTCCCCAAGAAATTGTTATTGACCAAGACACTCCATTCATGCTCAGAGTAATGCATAAACCTTAACATTTTTTTAAATACAGACAACTAAAGACATTTATATAATCCCCTCAAATGGTCAGACTAGTTGACTGTTTTAACAAAACTTTTTAAAAAATCTGTTATGGAAAGCTGTGACGTTGGCAGGAGAAACTAAGTATTGCAAGCCTCAGTTGGATTCACACCATTTGAATTATTATATGGCAGAAATTCACGAGACTTGCTAGACTTAGCAAAACAAACATGGGAGGAATTAATCCCCTCCCCTTTAAAAGTGTGATAGAGTCATTTTTAGGCTTGTAGGAATAGGTTAAGAACTATAATGCCAATTGCGAGGGAAAATATGGAGAGATCCCAAGAGTCACAATAGATAGTGCATAATAGAAATGCTCATCTCAGAGAATCCAAACCACGACATAAGTTACATGTTTTAGTAACCACTGATGAAAATAGGTACCTTGCAAAGTGGCAAGGATGGTTTGGAAAAGTAGAAAAAGTAAGAGAAATGAACCATAAATGTTCTGAAACCATTGAAGGGAATGACATTTCATTAGTAAGTATGTTTGCAGGACAACATGTCCTGAAGTGAAAATAGGGGAATTATCCAAGTCTCAAAAATGGGAAGTAATAAGGATTTGCACTCAGGAATAAGGACATATTCTCAGAGTTACCTGTTAACACCAATTTAATCCAGTGCATGACAGAAACCAAGACTGGTGAGAAAGTACATTAAACCATGCAAGATACCAGAATCCCAATGCCAAGAAGTTAGAGAGGAAGTACAGAAAGATGGTTAGAATCAGTGCCCACACTACATGGCTCACCCATCCTTATCTATGCCATCAGCATACAGGGGAAGGAGTAGGGCTTATAAAAGTTCTGTTACCAGCATATGTGATTGTACTCGCTGCTAGGTCCGCTCCATACTTCTTTCCCTGACTGCCACAGGATGGCCTTAGCTGTAGGTAATAGTGTGGAACCACATTTCTAAGTTCACCAGGTGGCATCTGGGGAAAATGGGAGCCTTGGGAGAGCAGCTGATGGTCAGCTGGCTAGTGGTCAAATAAACAAGAAACTAAATTAACCTTAACATGGCTTGTAGAGCCTTCATCATTTATAAGTCCAAGCAATGAATTATCTCCCTACGTCTATCTGTGTCACTCATTAACTGTGAAATTCTGTACTGTGAAGCTACTTGTGCCTGGTTTCCCACCTGCCTATTTTTCCCTTGAAGATTACAAGTCATCTTGGCATGTGTTCCTACTAACAAATCCAGCAAATTAACATTTATATAATGGTATGTTTATTGGCTTATTTGTACTAGATTGTAATTTTTTCTGGTCTCGACCATATTTCCCACCAAGCTCACAACCTCCCAACTTCCCACTGCCATATCCATCCTACCAACTAACTCAAATGATGATCACCAGCGATTCCAGATATAGACTTTCACTGTTGAGTCAAGCATCATCTTCTTGGAAACCAGAGTCTTTTTAGGTGCTTTTTGTTGAATTGGGAAGGAGACCTTCAGCAGAGGTAGGAAATGTGGGGTAGAAGCCTTCATATAACAGTGGTTGGTTAAATTCCCTAAATGGAAGTTGCAACATGAGATGACATCACCAAAACAAAACTGATTTGTCTTGGATAGTCCGTAGCACCTGTTAATCACTCAAACAGCAATGTGCCACTTGCCCTCCTGCTGGGATAGGAGAGCTTACCATTACTTCTTTCAACCTATCCCCCTCAAATGAGCTTCCTGGTAGCCCAGGCTGATTTCTGATACTGGGTCATTGACAACCTGGATCATTGGTCCTACTTTTTCCAGTGGTTTGAGAACTACTTTGTAATTTTGACTTTGTTATGGTGATCTAATTTTTCATTTTACCTTAGGGTAAATTGGCTTTTTAACTATGCACACAATACTTGTCTTATGTTTTGATGGTCAGCTAGGACAGATAGCATTTCTATTAAGCATGCATAGCTTAACTTAGCTACTCTACTCCTGCTCCATAGCCAAAAATTGAAATGCTTTACCATTATCCATTAGAACAACCCAGAATCCTGCCTTTTTCAAAACTTCTTTATTTGACTATCTCTCTTCTATCCGGAATTGTACTTGCACTTAGCATTAAAATATTTAGAATGTGTGATGTTTTTCCTATGCCACTATCATATTATGTTCACTGAAATTGCTCACTGCTCTAATACCTTGAAAATCTCATTTATTGAGATTCCATTATTTGTTTTGTGTCAACCGAGTGTTAACTACTCTTTGTATACACCTCTGCTGTATATCACCGTTGTATGTATTTCATCTTTATTAATGTAGTGTGAAGCTTTTCTACCCGAGCCTCCACTGAAAATAGTGTCTGAATGTCCCATTGGACTTTCCCTGTAAATAAAGTGCAAATAAATAATTAATAAATACATAAATGGTATTTTATGTTCTATACTCTGTTGTTATGTACCCCCTCAAACAGTCCATGTTGGTTCACTGTCCTTTTCATTTTTTATTAGCAGCATGTTACAAGAATGTGGAAGAAAAAGTATTGTGTATACTTTTTGACACTTCTGGCTTACATTCTTCATCTAACATACAAGTAATCCAGAGTCTCTTACAGCATAATTTCAATTAGTTAGTAAATTGGTTTATTAGCAACAGACTTTGCTTGAATGCCTCCAAACAAACAAAAATATCCTGTCTGAAGGCAGAATTGTAGCCAGTGAAGGATGCACTGCACTGAGCAGTCATCACCAGGTTGCCAGTACTACAGAGGAGTATGATTTATCTCTATTAAGCACGCACATCTTACTTACCGTGCCATCTGCCTACTGCAGTGTAGTTAAAGTAGCAGACAGGAAAAAGACAAAGTTACACACCACTTCATGTCTTCTGCCTTCAAGTGGCCTTGCTTATGCTCAGACACTGGCTTAGAAATAAAATGTGTGAAGACTTAGCAGAAGTATTATAATTTGCTAACTCATTTAAGCTGAGCTGTCATCATCACCGCAATCGCTCTTAGTCAGCTGTGGTGGTAAGGTTTTCAGCAGTCCTGTGCTCCACAGAAGGAATCATGCTCACTGCTGAGTCCTGTTTAACACTTTCAGCAACAAGGTCTGTGACAATGTGAGATATTGCCAACTATGTCAGAAGTAGGCCAGTGGATGTGTAACATATACCAGCATAGCTAGCTGGAATTTTTTAAAGAATTATATGTCATTTGTATATCAAACTGATTTGTACAGATGTTTGGGCTGAAAATGTATTTGTAAAGTTGCTTGTGTTAAAAATGTATCAACAGTGTGTCCTGCTAGACAGAAAAGAAATATACATTTATATCAGACTGTACTGTAGTAACTGAGGAAATGTATATATGTTAACAGAGGATACTGGAAGAGAATAGGTTAATCTTAGTCCAGCTAACTTTGAAAAATAGTAAAAAATTAAATTACTTAATTTAGGCCATAAGGATTGTATCTTACAGTTCTGACTCCAGCCAGAGATGAAATGGCTGTTCCAGAGAATGGTTTATTATCTTCTGTAGAAAAAAATGGAAGTGTTTTATTGTTTTATGATTTCCAGAGCTACAACAGATCTTAGCAAAGCTGTGTGTGTGTGTGTGTGTGTGTGTGTGTGTGTGTGTGTGTGTGTGTGTGTGTGTGTGTGTGTATTATTGGCACATATATGTGAGATTCTGAGTCAGTTGCTAGGAAAGGGGGTAGCATGGGAACCAGAATTCAGATGACCAGATGTATGTGATGTCATCCTGCAATCCATAACTGAAATGATGCTTTTTAATACTAGATGAAACTGAAGTCTCAGAGCACTCTGTTTTTGAAACCTGACATAGAAGGACCCCTCACCTACTTCATCTTGCCTTGCTTTAGTAATTGACCAGGGAATAGTAAAAATATAGTGAGATTAGTTAAGTACTGCTTTTTCTGTACCTGTATGAATTTATTAATTTGTGTTATTTTAATATTTCCTTTAATTGAAACTTTGGTGTTTATTGTAAATAGATATTTAGTAGTTTTATGTTTTTTTATTATTTATTATTAAATATATTTATACTTTTCATTGTGGCTTTTCCTTTAGAGAATATTTTAGCCTTTGACAGTACTCATATCTATTTGGTGGCTCTGTAGCCACTCCTGAAAGCCTTACTGTATTGGTCAAAACACTACTATTTGTACTAAAATTTATTTCACTCGGTATAATTGAGTACCTTTATAAGAGCCTTAGAGTAGCTGGCTTTGGAGTGTATGTTGGCAGTGACTACCTTATAGTCTGGGCAAAAGGAGGCATAGCTAGTAATTCTGTGACAGCCTTTCCCAGGTGTGTGTGATTGTGTGTGTGTGTGTGTGTGTGTGTGTGTGTGTGTGTGTGTGTGTGTGTGTGTGTGTGTGTGTGTGTGTGTGTGTGTGTGTGTGTGTGTGTGTGAGTGTGTATCTGTGTATGTGTGAAAATCAAATCTCAAAGAGTGTGTGTGTCAGCTGCTTGAAGCAGAGACACAAAGCATTGGTTTCACAGGGAAGGTGCTGGAGGACTTGGCTTGGACACCCGGCTGAGGACTCAGCATTATAGTTGTGCCAGTGGGGAGTCTTATTGGGGACCTGGTGGGGGACAGAGAGAGAAATCCAGACCCTGGACTGAGTGTGTCCCCTGTGTGCTCTTAAGGGAAATTGTGTTTGATGCACAGATGCATCTGGAAATACTATGCGTATCTATTTTTATTCCAAGTGAACGTCCCTCTCCAGTGTCAGTGGTAAGGATTCAGGCTCCTTGCTTACTGGTTCAAAAAGATTTTCCTCGACAGTAAATGCACCTGCACCACAGTTTTATGATGTCATTAGTTGTGACCAGTTACAGTCCTTTAGCATGCTCTGTAATTATCTTTTTTGATTGTTCAGCCTCCTCTTATTTCATACCAATAAACTTCACTGGCTGTTCTTGGTATCCCTTCTTGGAGTTGCTGTTTATGACTTTTGCATCTACATCTTACCCCTTGCCTACACTGTTTTGTTAATCTTAATTCTGTTATTCAGAATGTCTGATTCAAATTTGACACATTTTCCAGCCATAACTTCTTTGTTTCATTCTTCTGCTCTCAGGTGTTTCCTCCTCTTCTTCTGGGCTTAGCATATGCAGGGCAGTTCCTATTTGGGCAGCTGCGTCTTAAGGAAAAAAATGAAAAATGGCAACTGCCCTGAGAGTTTTAGGACAAAATTATTTTAACTTTCCTCTCATAATTGCATAAAACAATCATTTTGTATTTGAAATACCTTGATATAGCACGAAACAACAGAAGCAAATCAAATTCTATAAAACCAAGCTTTTATTTTGGCAACAAAGTTAAACTGTATTTGTACTGACAAGTTGCAAGTTCTGGTTTCTCCTGCAAAATTACGTTTCCATAAAAAAAGTATGTCCCACTTTGGGTATCTGGTTACAATGATTTTCTCCATTCCAGAGAAAGCCTCATTTATCGTGGGTGTGAATGTGTCAGGCAAATATTATCCATCCATCCACATTTCCTTTTCTCCATTTTTTTTGCATATGGGGTATCACTTCAAGAGAGACAATCATCTAGAGCCAAAGGTCACACAACCGGGTTGCTAGCCCTACTGCTGCAGTTTTTCCACAACACAGACTCACATGATATAGTGTTAACACCTGTCCCTCTTTGTGAGGGACAGTCCCTCTTTGGGCAGTTGTGTACTGTGAAAAAAACTAAACAAAATGGCAAATGTCCTGAAATTTTAGGAGAAAATATATTTCACAAGTTTTCTTTAATGGTTGTATAAAACAGTTATTTTATATCTGAAACACCTAAGTGTTATACAAAATAGCATAAGCAACTGAAATGCTTCAAGAATAAGTTTCTATTTTGGCAAAAAAAGTATGTCTTTTGCATTTTCTGTGAGTATGTTTTGTCCTGCATGGTCTCTCCTTTCTTCAAAAAATGTCCCACTTTATACATTTGAAAACGTGGCTACCCTATCACATGCACCCTCACACGTATGGCCAATTTAGGGTGTCCAGTCCACCTACTGCATGTCTTTGGAATGTGGGAGGAAACCGCAGCACCCGTAGGAAACCCATGCAAACACAGGAAGGGTTCATAGGTTCATACTAGGCTATCTGCCCAAGGGCATTTATAAGCCTAGCCCATAGTTATTTGGCCCTTTAGTTTGAATAAAACTATGCCTATTATTTTGCTGTGCCTCTGTCAAGCAGTGACACTGAAGTAATCCCTGGGGTATATCTCCCATCCATTGGTCAAGATTCCTCTTGAACAAGGCCAGCGAGGTGCTCTGCCTCACATGTACCGGGATTTTGTTCCACAGCATAGGGAGTCTCTGGGTGATGAATCTGTCCCTCCAGCATGTTCTATTAATAACCATGTCAAGGTTTAAGTCTTGTGGTTCTGAGGGATCTAGATTTTTTGAGGTGAAGCATATTCATCAAATCAGGGTTTGACATGGCCTTATATGTCAGGCACAGGTCACCTCTGAGCAAGCGGTATGAGACTGAATAGAGCTGGAGTTCTTTCAGTCGGGCAGCATAAGACATATTTTGAGACCCTTTATCCTTTTGGTGAGGAACTTTTGGGGCCTTTCCAGCTGCTGCAGGTGTCTGGTCAGATACATTCGAATGGGGCATTGTACTCAATCATAGGTCTAATGAGTGATGAGTGCAGGGGGCGATGACCTCCCTTGATCTAGATGTGAATCCCTTCATGATCAGGTGGGCAATGTAGAAGGTTTTCCTAACTACTTTAGCAACATGAGTGTCAAGCGAAGGCTACTGTCAACCTGGGTCCCCAGATCCCTGATGACTTCTTCTGTGCTCAGTGGATTGCCACCTATATGGTAGCTAGGGTAACCTTGTTTTTCCCGAAGGGTATGACTATGCATTTCTTGGCATTTAACTTTA
The DNA here is from genome assembly GCF_019279795.1 of Protopterus annectens. NCBI lineage: Eukaryota > Metazoa > Chordata > Ceratodontiformes > Protopteridae > Protopterus > Protopterus annectens. Next base: position 407,863,585 of record NC_056733.1, on the reverse strand, counting down.
GGCCATGGCTCTGGCACCAGTTATCCGTTTCTGTGAGGCCCTTCTGAAGGATATCTGTGTCAGATGTGCAGTTTGCAGTCATCTGCAAACTTTGTCAGCCATAACGTTCCTGTGTTTGCTTGTACTTCAGAAAAGTAGATGCCGAACAAGAGTGGACCCAGGACTGAGCCCTGTGGGACACCACTTGTAACAGGCTTTGAGTCTGACATGGCTCCAGCAACTCTGACCCTGTGGGTTCTGTCACTTAGCCAGTTTGCAACCCATCTTGTGATGTATGGGTTTACATTCAAGCTGATGAGTTTTTGATGATACCTGAGTGGGGTATTGTGTGAAGGCCTTTGCCAGGTCAAGGTAGGCTGTATGGACTGCCTTTCCTCATCAATGGCCTTGGTGACTGTCTCAAAAGTCAACCAAGTTTAAAAGGCATGATCTGCCTTTGACAAAGCCAAACTGGGTTGGATCCAAAGTCTGCAAGTTCCCTATGTCTTTATTTATGAGTTCCATTATGATCCTCTCCATGGCTTTGCAGATAAGGCTTGTCAAGCTAATGGGACGGTAATTTCCAGGGTCGGTGGAGGCACCGCCCTTGTGAAGTGGGACCACAGTCGCTGCGCGCCACTCCTTGGATCCTGAGGTGAGGCTAAGATTAAACAGCTGTCCTAACTGCGGGTTTAATTCCTCATTGAGTTCATGGAGCACACAGCCGGGACACCATCCGGTGCCATGGATGCTGTGTTTTTGCTTTGGAGAGAGCAGTTCTCACCTTTGGAGATGTTTGGGGGCTACAATCCTTTGGTATAGATATCTCTCCTTTTGGGGGGGAGAAGTTTGCACTGAACCTGTCAGCCAGTATGTTGGCAATGTGTGTAGGTTCAGTAATCTTCACATCATTTTGAACTAATTCTGAGCATATCTGGGAGTTTCCTCCTAGGTTTCTAACATAGCTAAAGAAGGCCTTATGATTGTCTTTGAATCCTTGGTGATTTTTCTCTCAAAATTTGCCTTGGATGATTTTATGAGAGCTCTTAGTTTTTACTTATAATGATCAAAGGTGTCTTACCTTTCAAGGATTTTGCTCTATCTTGTAGTAGCTTCCTCCTTTTGTTGTAGAGCTTGTTTATGGCTGGGGTCCACCAGACTGGGCGCTTGCCTTTGGTACAAAGAGTCTTAGTTTTGTTTGGGATTGCCTGATCCATGCAGTCCTGTAGGTGCTGGTAGAAGGCATTTGTAAGTGATTCAGCGGTTTGAGTAATGTTTACCACTGGCTCAGGGGCCTTAAAGGAGACCACACTAGTTTTTAGAAGTGTGAAGTCGGCTTTTGAGAAGTTTTTCACTGTGGTCTTTTTTGTTTCAGGTGGGGGCGGGATGAGGACCTCCAGCGAGATTAGTTTATGATCTGATCTCACCAGTGAGGGGTATACTTCCGGTGTTGAACATTGTGATCCCATGCATGCCATAGCTCTCAACCTTCCATCTCCAAAATGAGGAACACTCGCCTTCATAATGTGGAACAAATGGGCAAAATGTGGAACACATACTAATGGCTTGCTAACAACGTCAACTAGGAAGGTCACAGGATGGTTAAAATATGCTGGTTTTACTTATAACGAAGATCATTTAATGAATTAATATGACTAATTTCTATTTACCATGGATTTCACTTAAAAAAATTCCTAACACTGCATGTGTCACAGACTCTTTCAATGTGGAACTTCGAGGAACATGAACCTTTTAAGACCCCAAATGAGGTACGTTCCTCGTAATGGGGTACTCTTGAGAGGTATGGGGCATGCAGACTCCACACAGAACAGAAGGCACCTCAGCCGAGAATTGCACTGGGGAATATGTTGCCCCTTTTCCCATTTTTGCACATAGGGTAGGGTGCCACTTCAACTGAGAAAATGTTATGCGTATTTGTGTACTGTTGTCAGAGTATTTATGGTTATGCAGCTGCTTGCATCTGTACAACTGCGTTTGCATTATATTTAGAATGCTAGTTTTACGAATAAAAAGCGCAAATTACTAAAACACAAGGAATACAGAAATTGTGTCAGATGCATGTATAGAAGTACAACTTTCCATTTACTCAACTCTGTAGAATAAATCTTTATGTAGCTAGGGGATTAAAACGTGGATGAGATACGTTGCTCAATTTATCTCCGGTCGTTTTTTTATTTTTTTTTTATTTTATTCTTGTTGCTGATTGGTCACGCCCCCATGAATTTCTGTAGTTAATTGGACCTTTACTCTGAACACCCACCTCCTGATTACCCATTGCCTTGGGCACCTTGCCTACCCTGTGCTATCGGCTGATATGGAGCCAGCTCCTGCTTAGCCAATCAGAATTGGTACTGCTAACATGTATCAATCCGCCGAAGAAGCAGTCATCCGCCCCACCTACCTTAACTGGAACTCAAATATTATTTTGTTTGTGTCCAACACTGAACTAGAAAGTGGCGTGTGCTGGCTTATAGTAATTGGTAGTAAGTCCCATGGTGTGAGTGTTACTTTACGTAAAAAGTGCTGAATGGAAGTTGGAACAGGTTAAACAATGTTAATAAGTTTGGATCAGGGAGAGCGGGGTGGAGATTGTTCCCCTTACTAAGCCTCACTTATAACTAACCCGCAGCCAATAGGTATACTGTCTGCAATAATTGTCTATGTGCGTTTTTGTCCACTCCCGAGAGATTTTTAGGACAAAATTATTGTTAACTTCCCTCATAATTGTATAAAACAATCATTTTGTATTTGAAACACCTCGATATAGTACGAAACAACAGAAATAACTCAAATTCTATAAAACCGAGCTTTTAGTTTGGTAACAGAGTTAAATTAATTTGGGGTGTACTCCTTGCATTTGTGTTTTAATCTGCACTGTCACCCTGTAAGCATTATGCATACTATTTGGTAAAGTAATCGATCTGCATTTCATACCTCTCACCTTTGTAGTGCAAGAAATCTGGACAAATCCTAACAAAACGGGGACATCTTTTAAATATTGCTCGTATAAACACTGAAAGTTGCTAGAGCAAAAGCTTTTGTGTTAACGTACATTTTTAAAGGATTTGAAGTCTGAAACTGAAATGTACGTCATTATTTGGTGACATCAATCTTCAGATCATCCCAGAGATTTGCCCGAAAACCACAAATTGTATGAGGAACGGACCAAAATATGAGGCAAAAATCTGGACAGTGGAGAGGTATGTTGATCGGGTAATCGCTTTGTACTGATTCTTTTGGTTTGCTCAGGACAATTACTGAATTTGGCGACTTTTCAGTTTTGGACGCACAGTCTTGGAGGGCGGGTCAGGTTACATCATACCGACATCACGGTCCGGTGATGGTTCCGCCTTCTTAAAGGAATTACGATAGTTGTCAATAAAATGTGACTCCATACCTCTCAAGTGTACCTCATAACGTTTTTCTTATAACTGGCCAGTTTTCTAGTTTCAGCACTCAAATCTGTTTCTTTGATCTCAGCACTTGCTCAGAAACAAAAAAAAAAAAAAAATCATCTGCTTTTACTGTGCTTGTGTTCTACCTACTTTAATTTACTTTTGTATCATCTTAAAAGTACTCAATTGTATTTATTACTGCTTGGTGTAACTCATTCTAAGCCTTTTGGTTTAAACACTTGGGCTTCGGACCAGTTGTTTTGCACTGAGAGGGTTTGTGGTCTGCACTGTAGTGGCAGAACAAGTAGCTTACATCCTTCTAGGTTGGGAACTGCTGAGTGAGGGCTCAGTGTCTGTTATTCTAAAAGTGTATTAATTCTGGTTTAAGCACTTGGGCTTTCAGGCCAGTTATTTTACATTAAGAGGGTTCGTGGTCTGCACTCTTGTGGGAGGAGAGGCTGGACTCTGCCCTTCTGAGCTGGGAATTTCTGGTTAAAGGCTTATAGTGCATGCATATCTGAACTGCTTCTTACTGAAGTTGGTGCGCCTTGTTTGCTGTGGCATAGACTGGATTCGGGCCTGCTGGATCTAGCTTTGTTTGTGTAACTTGAGCACTAATCCAGGCATTCTCTAAAGTATTCAATTGTATTTATTACTGCTTGGTAGTAATTTGATTAAAGTGTAGCTATCATTCTAAGTCTTTTGGATTAAGCACTTGGGCTTCAGACCAGTTGTTTTACATTAGGAAAGTTTGTGGCATGCACTGTGGTGGCAGGACAGGTAGCTTTCATCCTTCTAAGTTGGGAACTGCTGATTGAGAGCCCAGTGTCTGTTATTCTTAAAGTGTATTAGTTCTGGTTTAAGCACTTGGGCTTCAGGCCAGTTATTTTACATTAAGAAGGTTCGTGGTCTGCACTCTTGTGGGAGAAGAGGCTGGACTCTGCCCTTCTGAGCTGGGAATTTCTGGTTAAAGGTTTATAGTGCCTGAATATTTGAACTGTATCTTACTGAAATTGGTACACCTTGTTTGCTGTAGCATAGACTAGATCCAGGCCTGCTGAATCTAGCTTTGTTTATATGCTTGTTTGTTTGCTTGTTATTTCCCTGGAACGCTAATTCCACCTAATACGCGGCTTCTCAGCGCTTCTGTGGATCACTAGTGATATCTGCATTGCTTACTGTACTTATTTCCTTGTTTCACTTGAAAGAAAGTTGCTGTTTGTCGTTTTTGCATTTTAAGTTACCTGTAACACATTGCACTTAAGTTACCTGGCACTTGCTCACTAAAGCAATTATATAAGTCAGCACTAAAAATTAAAAGCACTACACCCTCACTCTCCACTGGCCCTTGTTTTCAATTATTAAGGAATTCCGAATATTATTCTAGCATGTCCAAAGGTCAGTTGTCAATCTCCTCTCCGGTTCAGCTGGTGAATCTGGGAATCTTGAGGCAATGCTACAACTGCCTCATGTACACAGACAACCCTCTCCTCCTCCCAACAAATTCCAACACATGTGAGAGATGCAACCATATAGCCAAACTGGAGGCTAAGCTCTCTCAACTCAGTACTGGCATAACCAGTCAGGAGGAGAAGGAAACCACACTCACTACAATTCCAGTCTCACATAGACCTACCACGACAGCAAACCAAACACATAATCACACAAAAACATACTCGGAGGCTCTAAATAAAGATCTGCCTAAGCAGCAGAGACCTCCAAAGCAGACACCCAAGCAACCGCTACACCAAAACAAAACACATGCAACACATATCTCACAAAGCCAGTGTGCTGAACAGTCACAGCCCTTAAGACTAAACACACCTGATACACTTGTAATAGGTGACTCTATTGTCAGACACACTGACGTCCCGCTCACCAGGCTGAACAAGGAGAGGATCACGGTGAGCAGCCAGTCAGGCGCTAGGATCCGCCACATAACACAAGCACTCAGGTCACTCCAAGGCAAGTACAAATATGACTCAGTCATTGTCCATGCTGGTGTGAATGACCTGAGACATACCTCCCTGGACTACATGAAAAGAGACCTAAAGGAGCTCTCTGAGCATGTAGCCCAGGCCGGTATGACCCTGACCTTGAGTAGCATCTTACCCTCACCAAGAATGATGCCACAATATGAAGACAAGATGATCAATTTCAACAATTGGCTTAAGTACTGGTGTCATTCAAAGGGGATCCAATGCCTGTCAGCTTGGGATGATATGCTCGACAAGCCATGATGCTTCACTAGGGACAGCTTGCACCTGTCACCCCTGGGCTTTCGGATATTGGCAAAGGCTCTTGCTACCCCTATAGTGCCTTTTTTAGGCAAGGCTCAAAAGACAAACCCACCTCCATAGGTATCACAAGGGATAAGAAACTAAGAGTAACGCTACTCAACACCAAAAGTCTAAACCTCAAGATGCACGCACTCGAAACTCTCCTTAGCAAGGAGAACATCGATATCTGTGCAGTAACAGAAACCTGGTTCAGGGCTCCCGAGAGCACCCCAGCACTACCAGGTTATACCTCATACCATGCTTTTTGGCCCCAAAACTTGGACCGAACCACGAAAGGAGGGGGAGTATCGATATTCATCAAAGACACCCACACCTCCAGGTTGGTGGCAAAGCACAAAGCATCAGAGACTATCCATGTGCAACTAACAGTGGGTAAAACTGCCTTCCAGTTTATAGCCTGCTACAGACCACCCTCCCAAACCCAGGAATCCCACTCGGCCTTCCTGAGAACACTGAAAAATATGAAGGTCTCTCCAAACACCATTATATTAGGCGACTTCAACTACCCAAACATAGACTGGGAGCATTACTCTAGCTCCAACACCCTAGCCCAAAGGTTCCTAGAATTTATAAACTCAAATGCTATGGAACAACCTGTTACCACTCCCACAAGAGGGGAAAACATACTGGACCTTATCATCACCAACATGGGGACTCTATGCTCCAGACCAGAAATGTATCCCTCACTGGTAAGATCAGACCATAAATTAATCTCACTGGATATTCACATCCCAACCCCACCCTCTGCCCAGAAAACCACAGTGAAAAACTTCTCTAAAGCAAATTTTACACTCCTCAAAACCGAGGTGGAATCCTTCAAAGCCCCCGGGCCTGTGGAAAATACGGCCCAGACCACAGAATCCTTTATAAACGCATTCTATGAACACCTTCAGGAATGCATGGATCATGTGATCCCGAATAAAACCAAGACCCAATCCTCCAAAGGCAGATGTCCTGTCTGGTGGACCCCAGCCATAAACAAACTATACAATAGAAGGAGGAAGCTACTAAATGATAGAGCAAAATCCCAAAAAGGGAAGGCATCACTGATCAGTATTAGCAAAAAACTATGGGCACTCATAAAATTGTCTAAGGCCAGCTTCGAGAGAAAAATTGCACAGGACACTAAGGATAATCACAAGGCTTTCTTTAGTTATGTTAGGAACCTGGGTGGTAATTCCCAGATATGCTCAGAATTAGTCCAAAATGACAAAAAATACACTGAACCCACAGACATTGCCAACATTCTAGCTGACAGGTTCAGTGCAAACGTCCCCCACCAAAAGGGCAAATATCTATCCCAGCAGAGTGCTGCCCCCCTGACATATCAGATGCTCAGGTAAGAGCTGCCCTCTCCAAAGCAAAAAACACAGCATCAATGGGACCAGACGGTGTCCCGGGCTGTGTCCTACATGAACTCCAAGAAGAGCTAAACCCAAACATAAAACTACTGTTCAATCTCAGCCTTACTACAGGATATGTGCCCAAAGAGTGGCGTACAGCAACAGTGGTCCCTCTCCATAAAGGTGGTGCCTTAACGGATTCTGGAAACTATTGCCCCATAAGCCTGACTAGCTTAGTCTGCAAAGCTATGGAAAGGATCATCATGGACCTCATAAATAAAGATATCGGTGACCTACAGACACTGGATCCTACCCAGTTCGACTTTGTTAAGGGCAGATCCTGCCTTTTAAACCTGGTTGATTTCTTTGAAACAGTCACCAAGGCGATTGAGAAGGGGAAGGTGGTCCACACAGCCTACCTGGACCTCGCTAAAGCCTTCGATACAATACCCCACTCAGGCATTATAGATAAGCTCACCAGCTTAAATATAAACCCCTATGTCACTAGATGGATTGCAAACTGGTTCAAGGACAGAACCCACATGGTTAGAATTGCTGGAGCCATGTTAGACTCCAAACCAGTTACAAGTGGTGTCCCACAAGGCTTAGTCCTGGGACCTCTCTTGTTCGGTATATATTTCTCGGAGGTACAGGCCAACATGGAAGGACTGTGGCTGACCAAGTTCACAGATGACTGCAAACTGGGCGCCATAATCGACTCTCCAGCCGACACAAGCATCCTCGAAAAGGGCCTCATAGAAACAGACAACTGGTGCCAGAGCCATGGCCTCAAGCTAAATGCCAAAAAGTGTATAGTCATCCCCTTTGGCAAAAACAAATTGCCCACAAATTACCACATAGGTGGTAATCCATTAAGTACAGAAGAAGTAATTAGGGACCTGGGGACCCAAGTTGATAGCAATCTCTCATTTGACAACCACGTGGCCAAAGTGGTTAGAAAAACATTTTATATAGCCCACCTAATCATGAAGGGATTCACATCTAGATCAGGGGAGGTCATCGTGCCTCTTTACTCATCCCTCATCAGGCCCATAATTGAGTACAATGCCCCTTTTGGGATGTACCTTACCAGACACCTGCAGCAACTGGAAAGACCCCAAAAGTACCTCACCAAGAGGATCAAAGGGCTCAAACAGATGCCATATGCTGCCCGGTTAAGAAAACTCCAGCTCTACTCAGTGGCATACTGCCTGTTCAGAGGCGATCTGTGCCTGACGTATAAAGCCATGTCCAACCCGGAATTAATGGACATGCTGCACCTCAGAAAATCCAAATCCCATCGAGCTATGCTCTCGAGAGACTTGAACCTCAGCACTGAAATAAATAGGACATGTTGGAGGGACAGATTCATAACCCAGAGGCTCCCTTCACTCTGGAATAAAATCCCAGTCCAGGTTAGGCAGAGTCCCTCATTGACTCTCTTCAAGAGGAATCTTGATGAGTGGATGGGAGATCGTAGGTTTACCCCGGGTATCACTTCTGTGTCACTGTTAGACAGAGGCACATTACACTAACCTCGAAAAAGGGCATAGCAAAATAAATTTAAAATGGGTGGCGAAAGCCAAACACATTCTGGCTAGGCTTATAAATGCCCTAGGGAAGATAGCCTAGTATGAACCTATGAACCTATAACAAGGAACGCACCTCATTTGGGGTCTTAAAAAGTTCCTATTCCTCGAAGTTCCACATTGAAAGAGTCTGTCACACATTCAGTGTTAGGAATTTTTTTTAAGTGAAATCCATGGTAAGCAGAAGTTACTCATATTAATTCATTAAAGGATCTTCCTTATGAGTAAAACCAGCATAGTTTAACCATCATATGACCTTCCTAGTTGAAGTTGTTAATAGTATTTGTTCCACATTATGAAGGTGAGTGTTCCTCATTTTTGAGATGGAAGGTTGAGAGCTATGTGTGACTCAAAACAGCAGCAACATTTTAAAATGTAAAAGTCTGTTATGAATTGCGTTTTGATGTGGTTGTGTGGTCGATCTTGCCAGCATATGCCTTTCTTGAGTCATGTGCACTGTTTTAGATCAAGATTAGTTCAGTTTCCTTGGTCTCTGCCTGCCACCCACTTGGACATCTGGACAGTTTAATCTTGGAGCAGTGGATACTCTCCTTTTTGTCAACAGGCTACAGTGCTTTCAATTCAGCTCTCACAAGCACCTGTCAACCACTTAACTCAAGAATTCTGCAAAAAGAAATAATGTGGGGATAAAGGCCAAAAATGGGGACAAATTTTAAAATACCATTCTTATAAACAGAGAAGGTTTAAAGAGCAGCAGGTTTTGCATTGGCATGCATTTTTAGTAGGAAGTCTAAAACTTAAATGTGCGTTATTATTTAGCGAGTTCATTCCTCAATGTTTTGTCAGAAAACAAATTTTATGTGGAACAGAACAAAAATGGACAAAAATCTGCACATTCTGCAAAAATCTGGACAGTTGAGAGCTTTGAGGACAGGTCAGAGTTAGTGTTAGTGTATATATATATATATATATATATATATATATATATGTATGTATATATATAATAGACTTTTTTAGTAGCAACTGACCAAAAAGTATGCCTAGCTCATATATATATATATATATATATATATATATATATATATATATATATATATATATATATATACCCTGAGGGTTGGAATAGGCAGAAGAAACAGTTTAAGTGAAGATGCAGTGTTATTCCAGTCAGGGTGAGCTAGGCATACTTTTTGTCAGTTGCTACTAAAAAAGTCTGACAAATTTTTATTTTGCTTTCTTTTATGCATTTGGTTATACCACATATTCCTAAGCATAACTAGCAGTAAAGAAGAAATAAAACCAGATAATGCTGAGAAGAATGCTAGAAGAAAGTTAAAAAATACAAAAAAAGTATGTTTAATTTGCTAGCGCACTGTAATCCTCCGGACATTTTACAAAATTCTGGACAGTTTAGAGTTATGGCTATATCTGAATTAATGTTGTACTAATATTTTGGCACCTAGTTCCCAACTGGTGACAGATGATGCAGTATTTATAGATGCTGAGGTTAGGTAAGTTTTTGAGTGGTCCCTCATTACCCAGACCTGTGTGAAGTAAGTCCTTATTGTATAGTGCTTGCTCTATGAAATTATATGTATCACACATCTACTTCCACATCATGCACTCACACTGCTGTCCGCTATGCAATTTAATGAGTGTGCAGTCCCTGTATTGTGGCGACTCATCTTCTGGTATTCACCATGGGTCTCTCCAGCTCAGATGTCATTCTTGTACTCCCTCCTGAAGTGACAGACTCCATGCCTTCTCTTCACTCACTTCTCCCAAGCTAGCACGTTTGCTTCCAAGAGTCACTTATCAAACTTTAGCAAGTGGCAGTTTAGGCAGAGACAAAATCTTTACATTATTGGACTTGGTGGCATCTTGCTACTCATATCTGATAATTTCACCTTGCACTTCAAAGAGTTTGCCCACTAAAATGCATAACTGATTTCTGTACCTTTGCCACCATTACTGTACTATTCCTAATATATTTGCAATAGTCTTCATCAAATCAGTTTTTTTTGTATTCAGCCCTACCTCTAACCCTGTTCATAACTTGATTTTGATGATGTTTAGGCATTCACCTGGTTAATTCTAGTGGATTATGTGTCAGCTGAAGTGAAGTCTATGAAATATTGCTATCATAGTGTTGTCATTTGTTCTGAGGGTTAACCGTCATTGACAGCATATTTCACTGTCACTCAGTTGTGCCCTCAATTGTGTTATACCGTTACTCAATTCAATCCAGCCCATCCACTGCTGACACAGCCAGAAGAAGATGCATCCTACATTGAAACATTGCTGGAGAGCATATTTTTGTTTACTTATGCTCCTTGTTAATATTAATGTTTCTTTCTGCTAAATAACTTAAAAACTGAGTGAGGATGGGGGTGGGTGCTGTTTTAGCCACAGCATCAAAAGTGTATCATACAATAGTATTGGTCAAATCAAATACTTAGAGCAGTGACATTCATTTCCTGCACCTATTTGAGTCCTGACTGCTCTGACATGTGAATAACAATGCTACAGCTCAGAGGAAACAGTAGCGTAATTTCAGAGTTTTTGTCAATTTGCAGTTTAATGACCACTTTTGAGTTCTACTTTGTACTCACAGGTTGTTGCTTTCTTCTCTTCCTCAACCCACTACCCTATAAAAATGTTCTCCTCTTTCCAAACACTGTAACTGATTTCAACTTATAACCTAAAGCAATCAGGTGAATGAGAATAAGATTTCATCTGCTTAATTGTAGCTATCATATGTATATTTTGTAGGAATTATGTTAAACTATTCCTTTGCAGGTCATAGTGTTTCTGAGAGACGCTCAACAAAAAATGAACTGACTATAGACTATACCACCCTTGACAGGAATACAATACATCACGACTGATACAATTTTGTCTGATTTAGCCTTGCTCCAGATAGATTTATGATGCGCCTCATAAAAGTCAGACCTTTTTATGGGTACATAGTTTATTAAATACACAAACCAAGCCTATGCTTAGATTCATTACCACTAAATATAGGGTCTAGTGTACAAATACCTGATATAGTGAAAAAATAAGAATGTGCTCCTCTTTCTGGTCTTCTGTGCTATGATATCATTTTGTAATGCTTAGAGGTTGAAAGGTATGAATTACAACATAAAATATTGCTATTAATAACTTATATTAACACACATTTTCTGAATTAAAAAGAAAGAAAAAAACATATAGCTATGATGACTGAGAGGTATGGCTAGGAGAGAGAGATAGAGAGAACCAAATAAAATAAACTAATACAAAATGATAGCGTACCCCTTTTAATAAATTAAATGAGTACTTGGCATCCAAGCTTTGGCTATAAGTAGTAATGAGCCTTATTCTGTATGAGTCAGAATCCTGTCCCCTTTTTGCTATATAACTGCTTCCTCATCATTCTTGAAAAGAGTTGTTTGTGCAATTTCCTTTAAATGATGAAATAAATAAATAGATTAAATTTAAAATAAAATACGGTGACAGTTTGGGCAGATTTAATGGCTTATTTACATTAACACCAGGTTTACATTTTCACCATGACTCTTTATGTTACTGAAATCAGAGGCCCACCCTAACCCACTGTATAGTCTGACTGAAAACAAGGTATGTCCAGATTTGTTTTGGCTATGTACACTGTTATAAATCATTTCAAGTACTGTGTTAAGTATACTCATGATAGTTTGAAACAGAAGAGTTAGATGGTATCCAGCTGAAGTATAGACCTTTATTTTACGTATTTATTTTATTTGTATTAATGAATGATTGAATTAACTGGGGATATTAGTAGAATGTGTTTTTAAATCACATATGCTCTTGCAGTTTTTCTCTTGACATGGGGTATCACAAGGAGGTGTTGAATACTTTATTAATTTTATTTGTATTAATGAATGATTGAATTAACTGGGGATATTAGTAGTACATGTTTTTAAATCACATATGCTCTTGCAGTTTTTCCCTTGACATGGGGTATCACAAGGAGGTGTTGAATACTTTATTACAAAGTAACACAGTGAAATTTTTGTGCTTTGGGAACAGGCTGTATGCAACAGAAACTTTACAAAAATGCAGCCAGTTGTTGGAGCCCAAATAGAATGTTTCTGGTATTAAATACAGTGGATCATTCTTCCTGTATGAGAAAAACAAGATGACGCTTGTCAGATGCAAGGTAAATGTGACTACAGGATGAAGGGTTTGACAATTAGACAAAAAACAATGAATGGATCTGCCATTTGAATGCTGCCATGCCCTGCCTGACTAAGTTAAGCATACTTTCCAAACCAAAACAGATATAGGAAGGAGAATATTCCAAGAATCTGTTTTCTGTGTAAGAATGCACATAAAGCCCGGTACAGTTGCACACATTTCTATGGAATTTTGCTTAAAAGTCTGTATTATTAATGATTTTGGAACAATAGTTATTATGATTTTGAAAGTCTTCTCTGACCTTTCTGAATTTGAAGGAATACTGTGGTTGACTCATTAGTTTGCAATGCTTTTAGGCCACAAATACCTTTTAATTTCAGTAATTTTGAGAAATCATATCATTTACTACTACTTGCATATGAAAACAATGCACTGACTGTCTATTAAAGTCTAAAACCCTTTTCTGCATATTTTGGATGCAAAGTATTAAGCCAGTTGATGATTAAACACTTCCAATTTACGAGTAAAACACATCCAGTAAGAAGAAAATAATACAAGTTGTCAAAAACAAGCATAATATACTCCTTTTCAGCATTTTACTAGATATTCAACACACATGATGGTAGATGACTTATTAGTGTATCAGTATGTTTTCTTGTTGAAGCTAGTGCCACTCAATGACCCTTCCCTGTTTTATCTACCTGTCCAGTGTCCTCTTGAATGCATCCAGAGAATTGTTGTTAGTAGTCCACCTGCCTATCTGTATTTTTTATGTTTGAATTGGTTTGTGTGTCCTACTTGGAGACTATCACCAACTATTATCTCTATCCTTTCTTTTAAGCTGTGGACATTCACATGTCCCATGAAGAGTAAGTTTCTGTTTTGTCAGAAAAGTAAAGTCTAGTCCTTTGTACTGGTAGTGTATGGTCCGTATTGTAAAATGTCACATTTCCATAAAAAATGTCCCACCATACATCTCAAACTCTCATTGCAAGAAATCTGGACAAAGTCAGGAAGAATGTGGGGGGGGGGGGACGACAAATGCCCCAAAATAGGAAGAGAATTTAAATAGTTGTCCTATAAACTTAGAAATTTGCTAGAATAATAGGTGTTGCATTGTTATGTATTTTCTGAAGGATATAAAGTCTGAAACTCAAATGTTTGTCATTAATTAGTATTATTTAGTGACTTCAATTTTCAGTCATTTGCCAGAAAACCACAAATTTTATGAGGAACAGATCAAATATATGAGGCAGAAATCTGGACATTCTGCAAACCTCTGTACAGTTGAGAGGTACGTGTCCCACTCTAGGCATTTGAAAAGGTGGAAGTCCTGGTGAATACATGACATTTATGTACTTCTAATAATATACATGCTAACTGCTTCACTTTGCTTTTTCCTCAGTTTTTTTCTTCCCCGACTTCTTGTTTTCCCCTCTTAAAAATGCATGCTGCTAAAATTGTGGAGAGGGAGCGGGAAGGAGAGAGAAAGAGAGAGCAAAAAAGGAACCTGAAACACATGGGTGAAAGTAAAAGGTGGGACATGGAACAGGCCAGTAGCAGTGACTATTAACCAACAAAAGTAGTTAAAAGGTGATAATATAATGCCATTGCTGACTTGCTTTTTCAAACCTTACTCATCTTATGTTTAAAACAATAGCTGGTGTACAATCAGCAGAATGACATTTTTCCACTGTGGGCATGGGTGACATCACCTTGGGCACTTAAGGGCTTAGTTTATGTCTTAATTGCACAGAAAATGACATTCATGCAAAAGCTTGTCTGTTGACTGTTGCAACGAATCACCTTTCACTCCATTTATAAAACAGATCTGTTTTCTTCACTGACTGAATAAGTGGTATTAGTTTCAAGTTTGGAAAATGGTAATAAAACTCCACAAAGATGTAAGTATGTATAACGTAAAAAAAAAAAAAAAAAAACTACGCCAGAGTGTGCATTAAGTGGCATTCGTGCACTAATCAGCTTATATTGTGCCATGTTGACCATTATTTATAGGTTCATAGGTAAGTACTAGGCTAGATGCCCTTTTTGTGCTCAAATGAACCTATCTCATTTGGTTGACGATTAGCCTTACCCATCCCATGGTCGATAATTATATATTACTCCTAATGAGAATAACGGGGATCATACCATACATAATTTGAAGGGACCAGTGCATCAGATAAATCATTTAGGAGCTGCCTGTGTCCATTAGTTGGACAGGGGTCAGTCCTGGAGTAAAATTTTATTTTTCCCTTTCGGAGATCCAAGTTGCTCTTAAATATGAGCAGGGATGAAATTTGTTTTATGTGGCTGGGGAGTGTGCTCAAGACCTTTTATGTCCTGTGTGAGATATACCTCTCCCACCAAACTGTTCTGTTGATGCTGCAGAAGAGGTTTAGATCCCTAGGCTGAATATTTCTGATGCCTTTTGACTTGCTGATGTGTAGTGAATCTATCAGTATTGGGTCAAAGAATGCCTTGTATGCTAAACACAGGTTATCTTTTAACAGCTTGTAGGGTACAGAGTATAGTGACACCATTTTAAGTCAATCTATGTAGTTCCCTATGTCCTGATTAAGTAGTTCCATGATAAGTCGTTCCATAACTTTGCATATGACGCTGGTCAGACTTATGGATCTTTAATTGCCTAGGTGTCTGGAAGGTCCTTCCTTATGCAGGGGAGTGACTGTAGCTGTTCTCTATTCACTTGGTACAAAACCTGCATGGAGGCCGAGACTGAACAGTGTTGTTAGGAGTGTGGCTAAATCATGTTTCATGCTATTTAAAATGCATCCAGGGATAATGTCAGTACCCACTGATACAGTATTTTTAGCTTTTGATAACACTGTTATGACTAGGCCTTGGTTCATAGCTGGAGACAAGCCAGTTTCAAGTATATCTTGAAGCTCAGATGGAGGGGAGACGGGTAAAGTTAGAGCTAAATGTATTGGCCATTAGGTTTGCTATATCTTCAGCCTCAGTGTAGGTAACATTGTTCACAATTGGTTCAGTAGTTTTCTGCATTGTGCTTCTGAGATTAAGAACACAACTAAAAATGACTTGTGATTGTCTCTGCCTTTGGCTAGGGTAGCTATTTTAGCCTCAGACTTGGTTTTGGTGGATTTTGTTAAAATCCAGAATTGTTTGTTTATTTTATGGAAAGGGGCTATAACATTCTAGAATAACTTATATTATTTTTGGAAAAAAAATATTTTCCTTTTATTATAAAGCTTGTGAGTTTGTTTCTGGGGTTTGCCGTGCACTTGTTCCTATGGGGTACAGCTGCATCTGCGCAGCTGCTTGCATGTTGGTATAGGGTGGTGGTGCACATTTCTGTGATTCACTGGAGTTAACTAGGTTTGGTGGGGACGAAACTGAAGAAATGCTTGAAACCACCACCCAAAAAAAAAAATTTGTTGTTGTGAACAAAAACAAAAGCGAAGCTTATGTAGCAATGCAATGTAGTCACATCATTAAAAAAAAATAAAAAAAGATTATATATATAATAAATAAAACAAAATTTTAAATTATGCAATTTAAGTCAAATATCAATTTATAAAATTAAGTAAAATAATACAATAATAATATAACAATAGATCAGATCAGAAGCCTAAATCTCATTTAGAAAACAAAAAACAGAAAGAAATTTAAATTTAGTATTTATTTTCATAAATTCATAGCATTAAATTTCATTCATAGATTTTCAATAAAACTTTATGAACAAATTATTTAGCAAGTGTTAAGATGTGTCGTTAATCATCTTATAATAAGATCATCATAAAGAGAAACTCATACTGAGCGTGACATCATATTAATTGAATTCATTAAATATTGACTAACTAAAAAATAACCAAACCAAAAAAAATAATAAAGTAATAAGCTAAGATATATACTTAATAGTGTTAATACTTAATATTTATATAGAAATAGCAAAATAATATATTAATAAATATATAAAATGATATAATATAATAAAGTAATAAAATAAATATAATATATAGATGAAGATATATATACTTCAATTATTTATTATATAGGTTTGGTGGGGATTTGAAGCTTGCCAATTCAGGGCAAAGTGGTGTGTCTTAAAAGAAATTTCTACAGGAACCTTGGGTGGAAAGGATCTCTGGTTTCCATTTTATTTCAAAGGTGACGTTATTTAATTTTTTACTTATTTGACATTTGTTAACTGAGTTGGTCCAACTGAGCCAAGGGCCCATTTTCAGCGGAGACCCAAGGAGAAAAGCTCCAAACAGTATACAGACATGCAAAAGACATACCGTAACACAGTGGTCAAAATACAGTGCCATAACATGTGGACATAAGCTCCAATCTATGGCACAAAAAGTCAGCAAACAATGAAAATTCCATTATAAAAACATACAATGTACACTCAGTTGATTAACTAAAGAGACATAGCATTGGAATAAGTTCCATCCGATTGATGCAAGAGGGTAAGATCACTGAATTATATGTTAGAGAGTAAATGACATAGGAGGAGATAATACTAACAGAATAGCAAATCTTTACGATCAGGTCTAACAAGGGATGAAGGTACATAAGGGATGGTGCAAGATGCTCCCATAGTAGTAAGGACAAAATCAAAGATATGATTTCCCCTAGTGGGTTCTCTAATTGTTCCAGGGTATTTGTATCGACAAAGTTCAGGAATCTCTGTGCTCGTGCACTTAGTGGTGGTGTAGGTTTCCAAGCTGGATGGTTTAGATCACCTAGGAAAATGATACTGGATTTAATGCTGAGTGATTTTAGTTCCTGTAGATAGGTGTTGTGGCTTTTTTGTGTCATAAGGGTGTTCTGTAGCTATTTAATATATGATACTGGACCATTCTGATAGTTATTTGGACATGAAGAAGCTCTACTGAATTATGTTGCTTTACCAGCCTTGATGCGAGTCTCTCCTGCATATAGATTGAGATACCGCCATCTTTTTTCCCTTCCTGAGCAGTAGCTGGTCTAAATGTGTAGAAGGCGTTATAACCCTGCATAGCTGGAGTTCTCTTCACTATTTTAAACCATGCCTCAGTTACTACATATATGTCAGTGTTTTGAGGGTGAGAAGGGCTTGTATTTATTTATTTAACATTTGTTTACCAGGAAAGTCCATCTGGGACACAGCCCATTTTCAGCAGAGGCCTGCAGAGAAATGCTCCAGATGTATGCCTTTGGAATGTGGGAGGAAACTCACGCAAACACAGGGAGGACATGCAGACTCCACACAGAAGGTACCCCAGCCAAGAATCAACCCGGAGAATCTCTTGCTGTAAGGCAACAACTCTAACCACTGCACCATTGCGCCGCCCATGTATGGACTGGAGTTTCTTGTTTTGGCTCCTTAGCATTGATCAGTAACACCTTCATATTTTCCTTTACTGACACTGACATGCACTATGACAGAGTCATACTGGTACTTGTTCAAGGAGGTGAGTGCATGCATGATCTGATGGATACTAGCACCAGACAAGCAACTAACCATCACACTTTCCTATATCAACCTGGAAAGAAGCACATCTAATCTGTCTGTCTTGTAGTCGAGTCACCTTTAACAAGAATGTTTGGTTGGGTCAATGCCTGTCTTACGGGCTCAACATCTGTGACTCTGGGATTCCTTGTTCTATGTGAGGAGGTAGGCTTAATTTGCTGAATGTGCTTTGTGCCTGTGTTGTGTTTGGGAGGTCTTTGAGGTTTAGGCAAGCTAAGCTTTATAACATCAGCATATGATCGATTATGTGTATTGTGATTGCTGTAGAGAGGTGTGATGTGTGGTGTACTGCTGACAGTTTTGGTATGTGAGTTTACTGTGTGTGAGATTTTTGCCTCCAAGGATATTATATATGCACATCTTTCCTACAGAGTGTTGTATTTGAGTAATGGAACTTAGACAGCAGGCTGACTAGAGAAGTCATGGGGAAGTGCCGGTCTATTATATCAACAGGAATGACTCCTGAGGCAGCATAAATATAACTGCTGGAGTTTGGTTTTAGGATATTTGATATGGTGGACTTTTTTCCTTTTAGTACACCTTTGGCCAGGAAAAAAGTTAATTCTCCCATTTTCTTTTTGTATTTCTCTGTCACCTCACCTACGTTTTATTTTCTTTATATAATGGCAGAAATGTTATAGTTTATTAATGCTACATCTTAAACATACTATACCTTTAAAGAGTGCAAATAAAATATATTCTATATCACAGCCTTGCCTTTATAAATGTGGTGCCTGTTCTATATTCCAGAAAAAAACTTTAGGTTGTGCTAAATCGTTTTATGGATTTTGTGTTGAAAGCTTCTAGGTCTGTGAGTATTCTCTTACTATGCATTTTTCTGTGTTTTGTAGCATGTCGGTTACTGCAAATAAATGTCACAGAGCCAAGGTACAAAATGCGCTCTATTTTTCATGTGGATGGAGACAATGAAGCTGTCATTGGTAACTCATTCTTTTAAGTGTATAGGTGGGAGGAGTCAGTCAGTTTTATGCTCACTGCTGTTTCACTAACATCTACCGAATGAAAGACTGCATTTCTATCCGACTCTCACATAGTTACTGCTTTCTAGATCTGAGTTGGAACCCACTGGGCCAATGATGTCTGAGAAAATTGAAACACTGAGGAATGATGAAATCATGGACCCCATGCCTATGTGGTATCCAGATTCAAAGAAAAACACACTTCTGGACAGGTTTAGAGCTCAAGTGAATGAATGCTTTGAGCAGAATCTGGGTGAGTAACAGTAGCAGTGGCTGTAAAATAAATGTCATTTCCCCTTCAGCTGTAATACTGTATAAACTTCGTATCCCATAATAGTGTTAGCAGGCTGCATTATAAATAACTATAAAACTGTAGTCATGAGTCTCTGAAACATCTTGTGAAGTGTCTTGTCATTTTTACTGCATGTGCTACGTAAGGAAAACAGGGGGAGCCTTTTAAAGCCTGCATTTAGAGATCCTTAATACTTCCTGTAAAGAGCAGTCATTCTGCAGTGTGGCACACATTGTTGTGATGTTCACTTACAGTTAGCAGCTTATGTCACTGGTAATTGTATGCAGTTTCAGAAGCTGCAGGCTAAACCTGTACTTAGTAAGAACTTGTGTATCAAGTTTAATAGAGCAGTGGCCTAGTAAATACGCATGTTTGTACGTCATGTGGTGGCTGCTGCTGCATAAAACGCTACATTGATTTGGTCTAAATTCTATGTATTCCAAGAATGTGGACCTTTCATTACAAAATGTAGAACTTTATTTAAATATATTATTATTAAAATCTGAACTGGTCAGGCTATAAGAATCTAGGAGTCCTCCCCTATACATACACACCTTTTAGAGATATCTTGAATTCCTTGCAGCTTTCTTTACAATGATAATATTGTATTTTTTTCCTTTGTTTTTTGTACAAGTTTATTTTCTGGTGCTTTTGCATGTTTTGATTGCCTGTATGGAATTAGAAAACAGGCAGAGACACTAATTCATTTGAGGTGTGCACACTGCAAGAAAACTTTGAAATATGCAACTATAGGTTGTCAAAAGTTAAGGGTTATTTGAGCTTGCTTAGTCCTTCCTATACCTTACTCTATGGCAGGATTGTCACTATAAGTTTTCTTTTCTCTAATATTACATGTCTGCCCCATGTCATGTAGAAATCTACCACATTTTGTGGAAGGTTATTCTGTGCACCCACAACACTTTCTGTGAAAGAATATTCCCCAATGCCCTTGCCCCATTTATTATTTTCTCTGGTTTTAGGTTGTGCCTCCCTCATTCTTGTCCAGCTTGCTTTCTTACAGGTGCTGCTTCCTAAATATTACTGTTTGAGAAAGCGTACTACAAAAAAAAAAAAAAATAGTATGTTCATGTGACTTTCAATTTGAAAGTCACATGAATATACTACTTTTTTGTGGTACACTCTCTCAACGAAACAAAGCGTAATGGCAGGTAAAAACTGCTTGCCACCTCCCTCTATCTGCCGTATTGAAAGCTGACATTCTTGTCTATGCTGTGTTCACCTTACTTACTCTTTCAGATCTCTAAGATGGTATTGTTTTTCCTCTGCACCTTGAATTCTCTCTCTTTTTTAACCAGCCACATTTCATGGCTGGTACCTGGACAAAAACATTCTACTTTTGCATATGAGTTACTTTCCTTACATCTATATTCAAGTTGTGCCCCTTGTTCATATGCAGTTGTTTCTGTGAAGCCTGCTGCCTTCCTGAACAGCACCAATTCATTTTATGATATATAAAAGTTTCTAGTATGCCTTTCTTTTTTTCTGGTTTCCTCAGGGCAGTGCATATTAGATTCAATTAATTTTTCTTATAATTCTTTTGGTGCAGGCCTTGTACTTTCTTGGTGTCTGTCATCTGAATAGCTTCAGTTTGTCTGTTTTATGAAATACAAATGCAGAGACAGATGTAGGGAGGAAGTTACCACAGATGTAACTGCATGATTTTGAAGAAATTTGGACTACAAAGCTACACAAGGCATGGAGTTAGGCCAGCTGTTTGTATGAAGGAAAACAAACCTGCTAACCTGTCAGCATTAAAAATTATAGCAGAGGGTCAAGAGGAGCATTTTCTTATTTTTCATAATTGTATAATATAGTAGTATAATATACTAGGCCCTGTGCAGTTACTGATAGGTTATCTTTGTATAGGTCTTGTTTATTTATTTAATTCGGTATATACTCATAAAGAGAAACAAGGCTAAATCTGAGGGCCAAAATCAGAGCACTATACCTAAATCAGAGCACTGTACTTAAATCAAAGTACTATACCTAAATCATAGCACTATACCCAAGTCATAGTACTATACCTAAATCAGAGCACCATACCTCAGTCAGAGCAGCTGAAAGGTATAATCAGTCTTTTCTTAAAGTGCTGTCACTGCTAAGCACTGACACTTGCCACTATGCTGTGTGACTGTTGTATTGCTCCTTACCCTGTTAGTGCCTTAACTACCTGTAACTGATATTAGCAGTGTGCTACAAGAAATTGCCCGAATACACTTCTGTTTGTGACAAGTCCTGAAATACTATGACCCATATAGATTTGAATTTGATTTCACCGGTTCATGCACTTGCTGGATTATCAGTTGTGAAACTCTGATACAGTCTTTGTTTGACCAGCACATGTAAATGGCTGTTTCCTGTCTCTAGATGAAAAGTTTCTGGTGGAATTTTTGACAGTTCTGTAATGCAGCATAGTAGGGATAAGTCCCTCTTGCTCTTTGCTTGACCCAGTAGGATGGTGATGTCTGATTCATAACCCCTATATCCCTCCTGTTACTGCCAGCAAGGTGAAAGGCACTTTTCTTCCCCTTTGCTCCAAGGTATAATGGCTTGCTAATAAGAATCCAATAATAATTCAGTTTAATCAATGTATAGTCCATCTTTTAGCTGATAAAAAGAATGTGGGAATAAAGCCAAGACCATATGTTTGCCATCAGTTATGTGGTACACAGCAGTCTACTGTGGTCACAGTTGCCTCCTAGCCCCTTTTTACTAGCAAGCCACAATGTCTTTATCTTAACAACAATGTCCTTGTCCTCATACTGTGCCATAGTTGTGGAGACATTGTAATAGATTGCTATTACCTATCCCATGTAAAGTGCACCTGTATCTGGTTTTCCTGCATATTTTAAATCTTTACGTATGATACTTTTATGCCTGTTCATATACTGTGTTATCCAGTAAAATGCAAATTGTTAAAATTAGCCCCATAAACAGTATAGTTTGGATGCCATGTTAAAATTTGAATTACTACAGTGATTTCAGTGTAGTGTCAATGACCATATGGGAACTTAGGGATGTAACCTCGGAAGAGTGAACATTAGAAACATCCCTATATAAAAATAGACAAGGTGCTGGCAGACATAATAGACAACAAAAAATGTATTATTAATTATTGGGGATGGGAGGGCATAGGCATCCTTGGACCGCCAGGATTACATAATTAATTATGGACAGGGCTAGACAACAAACAATGGATATTTTATTAAATGATTAGTAGAAACCCAAACACAAGCACTAATATGTATTACATGGGGTTGCAGCATGACTCCTAACAACCTTACTCTGTGTTTGATTAGTGGGGTTTGTTGCAATACATAGCAGTGGCTATCACTGTGTCATCAACACACTGGTAATATATTCATCACATAGGAAGCTAGCACAGTAAGGTAGTATATTTATCACATAGATAGCTCAGTACGGTAATATATTCATCACATAGGAAGCTAGTGCAGTATGGTAATATATTCATCACATAGGAAGCTAGCTCTGTGTGGTAATATATTCATCCCATGGGAAGCTAGCGCAGCCTGGTAATATATTCATCACATAGGAAGCTAGCGCAGCATGGTAATATACTCATCACATAGGAAGCTAGCGCAGTATGGTAGTATATTCATCACAAAGGAATCTAGCACAGTATGGTAATATATTCATTGTATAGGAAGCTAGCGCAGTATGGTAATATATTCATTGCATAGGAAGCTAGCGCAGTATGGTAATATATTCATTGCATAGGAAGCTAGAGCAGTATGGTAATATATCCATCACATAGGAAGCTAGCACAGTATGGGAATATATTTGTCACACAGGAAGCTAGAGCAGTATGGTAATATATTCATCATATAGGAAGCTAGAGCAGTATGGTAATATATTTATCACATAGGAAGCTAACACAATATATTCATCACAATGGAAGCTAACACATTATGGTAATATATTTATCACATAGGAAGCTAGTGCAGTCTGGTAATATATTCACTGCATAGGAAGCTAGCACAGTATGGTAATATATTCATCACATAGGAAGCTAGCGCAGTATGGTAGTATATTTATCACAAAGGAAGCTAGTACAGTATGGTAATATATTTATCACATAGGAAGCTAGCGCAGCCTGGTAATATATTCATTGCATAGGAAGCTAGCGCAGTATAGTAATATATTCATCACATAGGAAGCTAGGGCAGTATGGTAGTATATTCATCACATAGGAACCTAGAGCAGTATGGTAATATATTCATTGCATAGAAATCTAGCACAGTATGGTAGTGTATTTATTGCATAGGAAGCTAAGGCAGTATGGCAATATATTCATCACATAGTAAGCTAGAGCAGTATGGTAATGTATTCATCACCTAGGAAGCTAGTGCAGTATGGTAATATATTCATGACATAGGAAGCTAGCGCAGTATGGTAATACATTCATCACATAGGAAGCTAGCGCAGTCTGGTAATATATTCATCACATAGGAAGCTAGCACAGTATGGTAATATATTCATCACATCAGAAGCTAGTGCATTATGGTAATATATTTATCACATAGGAAGCTAGCTCAGTGTGGTAGTATATTTATCACATAGGAAGCTAGCTCAGTATGGTAAGATATCCTTCGTATAGGAAGCTAGCGCAGTATGGTAAGATATTCATCACATAGGAAGCTAGCGCAGTATGGTAAGATATTCACCACATAGGAAGCTAGTGCAGTAAGGTAATATATTCATCACATATGATGCCAGAGCAGTATGATAATATATTTATCATATAGGAAGCTAGCTCAGTATGGTAATATATTCATCACATAGGAAACCCGTGCAGTATGATAGTATATTCATCACATAGAGAGCTAGTGCAGTATGGTAGTATATTCCTCACATAGGAAGTTAGAGCAGTATGGTAATATATTATTCACATAGGAAACTAGCGCAGTATGGTAATATATTCATCATATAGGAAACTAATGCAGTATGGTAATATATTCATTGCATAGGAAGCTAGCGCAGTATGGTAATATAGTCATTGCATAGGAAGCTAGCACAGTATGGTAATATATCCATCACATAGGAAGCTAGCACAGTATGGGAATATATTTGTCACACAGGAAGCTAGAGCAGTATGATAATATATTCATCACATAGGAAGCTAGTGCAGTATGGTAATATATTCATCACATCAGAAGCTAACGCATTATGGTAATATATTTATCACATAGGAAGCTAGTGCAGTCTGGTAATATATTCATTACATAGGAAGCTAGCACAGTATGGTAATATATTCATCACATAGGAAGCTAGCGCAGTATGGTAGTATATTCATCACAAAGGAAGCTAGCACAGTATGGTAATATATTTATCACATAGGAAGCTAGCGCAGTCTGGTAATATATTCATTGCATAGGAAGCTAGCGTAGTATGGTAATATATTCATCACATAGGAAGCTAGCGCAGTATGGTAGTATATTCATCACATAGGAACCTAGAGCAGTATGGTAATATATTCATTGCATAGAAAGCTAGCACAGTATGGTAATATATTCATTGCATAGGAAGCTAAGGCAGTATGGCAATATATTCATCACATAGTAAGCTAGAGCAGTATGGTAATGTATTCATCACCTAGGAAGCTAGTGCAGTATGGTAATATATTCATCACACAGGAAGCTAGCGCAGTCATGACATATGAAGCTAGCTCAGTGTAGTAATATATTCATGACATAGGAGGCTAGCGCAGTATGGCAATACATTCATCACATAGGAAGCTAGCGCAGTATGGTAATATATTCATCACATAGGAAGCTAGCACAGTATGGTAATATATTCATCACATCGGAAGCTAGTGCATTATGGTAATATATTTATCACATAGGAAGCTAGCTCAGTGTGGTAATATATTTATCACATAGGAAGCTAGCTCAGTATGGTAAGATATTCATCACATAGGAAGCTAGCGCAGTATGGTAAGATATTCATCACATAGGAAGCTAGCGCAGTATGGTAAGATATTCACCACATAGGAAGCTAGTGCAGTAAGGTAATATATTCATCACATATGATGCCAGAGCAGTATGATAATATATTTATCATATAGGAAGCTAGCTCAGTATGGTAATATATTCATCACATAGGAAGCCAGTGCAGTATGATAGTACATTCATCACATAGAAAGCTAGTGCAGTATGGTAGTATATTCCTCACATAGGAAGTTAGAGCAGTATGGTAATATATTCATCACAAAGGAAACTAGCGCAGTATGGTAATATACTAATCATATAGGAAACTAACGCAGTATGGTAATATATTCATCGTATAGGAAGCTAGCTCAGTATGGTAATATAGCAATCGAATAAGAAGCAAGCACAGTATGGTAATATAGATATCACATAAGAAGCTAGTACAGTATGGTAATATATTCGTCACATAGAAAGCGCAGTACAGTAATATAGTCATTACATAGGAAGCTAGTGCAGTACGGTAATATATTCATCACATAGGAAGCTAGCGCAATATGGTAATATATTCATCACAGACAAAGCTAGTGCAGTACAGTAATATATTCATCACTTAGAAAGCTAGCATAGTATGGTAATATATTCATCATATAGGAAGCTAGCACAGTACAGTAATACATTCATCACTTTGGAAGCTATCACAGTATGGTAATATATTCATCACATAGGAAGCTAGCTCAGTATGGTAATATATTCATCCTATAGGAAGCTAGTGCTGTATGGTAATATATTCATCACATAGGAAGCTAGGGCAGTATGGTAATATATTCATCATGTAGGAAGCTAGAGCAGTACGGTAATATATTCATTACATAGAAAACTAGCTAAGTATGGTAATATATTCATCACATAAGAATCTAGTGCAGGACAGTTATTAGTTCATCACTTAGGAAGCTAGCACAGTACAGTAATACATTCATCATGTCACAGGCTAGCACAATATGATAATATATTCATCTCGGAGGAAGCTAGCTCAGTATGGTAATGTATTGATTGCATAGGAAGCTAGAGCAATATGGTAAGATATTCATCAGATAGGAAGCTAGCACAGTATGGTAATAAATTCGTCATATAGGAAACTAGCGCAGTATGATAATATATTCATCACACAGGAAGCTAACTCAGTGTGGTAATATATTCATCACATAGGAAGCTAGCTCAGTGTGGTAATATATTCTTCCCATGGGAAGCTAGCGCACTATGGTAATGTATTCATCCCATAGGAAGCTAGCGCAGTATGGTAATATATTCATCACATAGGAAGCTAGTGCAGTATGGTAATATATTCATCACATAGGAAGCTAGCACAGTATGGTAATATATTCATCACATAGGAAGCTAGTGCAATATGATAAGGGTGGATCTGTAACACACAGCACAGACCACTCTATAATATTAATGTTATTATTCAGTTGTCACACTGGTAGGTGATCTGCTCAGTAAAACATTTTCAGTCAAGCCTTGGCCATTGGGTCTGAAGGAATCCTTAAAATCATGCAGCTATGGATAAGTTAATGCATTATATGCAGACATTCTCCCAGATTCAGCAAGCCCTGCACGGTGTGCAGGAATAGTACAGGAGCTCCTGGAGGCAATATGGCCACTGTGTGATCCAGGAATAAGCTCCATGGACGTACACGAGCGCTCCTGCACTATTCCTGCATGCATATTACCCCATTTGCAGGTGCAAACCATGCAAATGAGTTGAATTTGTGATCCAGGAAGCTATCAGCCAGCCATACAGGACTAGTGTAGTGTGCAGAAATGTACTTGGTTAGTAACCGAGTACATTTCTGCAAACTACAAAACGGAGCCCTAACAGCTCCAAATAAAGGGTGTATAGTATATGTAAAGCATGCCAATGGCCAAATATATGGCCATTGGCATGGAAAACAGCTGGCAAAAATAAAAATAATAACTCTTATTTTTTTTAACCGATTTCGGCAGTTTAAGCATAGGGCAGCAGTGCGTAAATGGGATCGGGCCGAAAATAAAAAAAAAAAAAAAAACCTGAAATAAGCATTCTAACCAAAATCACTATTTTAACACACCACTGGAACAGTTGTGAGAATCCAACAAAGGTTGAAATCACTTCAGATTCTGAAGAAGTCTGCTTAAGAAGCAGACGAAAAGCGCTTCAAGGAATATTTAATAAATCTGTGGTTCTATTTTAGCTATCCGTTTCAGCCTCGTGTTTTTTGATTGGTCATTGACCTGTCTGTTCAGTGATTTCAACCTTTGGTGGATTCTCACAACTGTTCCAGTGGTGTGTTTTAATAGTTTCTTCGTGGAAGTGTTGCTTTTGCTAGAAAATCACTATTTTGCCATTATACTCAATGGCAGGCAGAAGACAACATGGCCAGTAAATAGTGGTTGCTAAGGGGGAAGGCCTCAGTGTGGGACCTGTAACTATGCATTAGCAGGCAATCCTATGCAAATGAGGGGAATGATACTGAATCCCATATTTCCCCTCAATGCTAGCCAGCAACCAACTGTGTAAGTGCAGGAATAGCATGGTTCAAGCTTAAGTGTTAGCTGACATCATGGGGGTGGTGTCAGGCATACTGTAAGCTTATTGGAGCCCTGTGGCTCGGGTTTGCCCTTAGCTTAGCAGAGCTAAGCAAGGGGGTGTGTCTGAGGCTGCCTAGCACTCTTTACATTGTCTAAGTGGGTGTGTGCACAGCACACCGGGTTTTTAAGGAAAAAAAGTAAACCAGGAAATAGCAGCTATGTGCACATCTGAGCGCTGTGTTTGAGCGGCGTGCCCCTAGGCTTAAACAGAAAGTCAGTGGGAAGGGAAAACAGCAGTAGGAAGGTAATCAAGGAGAACTAGCATAGCTGGCAGGTGAAATGTATCAGAATCAGCCAATTACACAGGCAGCAGCCCAGCCCAGCCCAGAACACTACTATAAACTATGCAGACACCTTTCCCTCTTGTTTTTCCCACGTACTCTGCACCACCGGTGTATACAAGTGGGGAATTTTTAACAAACAAAAGCAACAAAATGACAGAGGCTGCATTTGCTCACATAAATCAACATGTGGAAGAGGCTGAGGGTGATGAGGATGAGAATGCTGATGACCAACCCACAGTGAGGATGAGAATGCTGATGACCAACCCACAGTGAGAAGGAGAAGATTGTACAGACCCAGGGTAACCTACCAGGGGCTATATGAGCTGGAGATAGTGGAGTGCTATAGGGTGGACAAGGACCTCCTACAGCAAATTGTTGAGCTATGCCGGCCACGCCTGACACACAGAACTAACAGAGGGAAACCCATCCCAGTGGATACCAAAGTATGTGTAGGCCTAAGAATACTCGCCACAGGTACCTTCCAAAGGCCAACTGGAGATATCATGGAGATCTCACAGGCATCAGCATCCAGGGTACTCCATCAATTCCTGGATGCCATGTCAGCACATGCTGGTGAGCACTTATATTTCCACAACAGCCGTGAGGCGTTGGCCAGCAATATGCGTCTCTTCCACCAAATAGCTGAATACCCTGAGGTTGTGGGTGCTATAGACTGCACGCACATATGCATCAAAGCACCACCCGGTGAGCAGGGTAGGGTCTACATCAACCGCAAGGGCTTCCCCCTCCATCAACTGCCAGGTCATGTGTGATGCCCAGGGTATTATAATGAATGTGTGTGCTGGCTGTCCTGGAAGCTATCACCACTCACACATCTGGCATCTGGCGCAGCTGTACCAGAGATTTGCCAGTGGGGACATCCCTTACGGTCACCTAGTGGGGGATGCTGGTTACGCACTGGAGCCATGGCTGATGACAACCATCAGAAGTGCACACACACCTGAAAAAGAACTCCATAGTGAGGCACATGCACAGACCAGAATCATAATAGAGCGGGTGTTTGGGATTCTCAAGTCACAGTTCCGGTGCCTGGACACATCTGGTGAAGCCTTGCAGTACTGACCAGCTACATGTACCCAAATTGTCATCATATGTGCCATGCTACACAATATGATCCTGTGGAAACATCTGCAGCAGGACCAGCATGGGGCAGGCCACACAGCCCCTCACCATTGCCAAGGCCTGCACAGGCACAGAGTGACTCTGAGGAGGAACAAACTGAGCCTGCCCCAGTAGGCAGAAGGAAGTGTGCCCAGTATGCTCTGGCCTTGGCAAAGAGGCAATGCATAGCACATACACTGACACAGTAGGGACCCATGGAATGACACCTCTCTCTGACTTGCACATACAGTAAAAGGGATGCCAAACATGACACTAACTGTGCTTAACCATGGATAGGGAGTGTATTATGTACATCCAACATAGTCAGCCCTCCAGCACCATCATCAACACTGGCACAGTCACAAGGTAAGTCACTCTTCCCAGCTATTGCCGAATGGAATAGTATGTGTTGTTAGTTGTATCTATGGTATGGATGTGAGCATGCAAGGGAATTGGGTGGCTGAATGGGATGCCAGCAGATAGTAGACACCTATAGTGGCAGCATGAGATCTGTTACAAATACTGGTGTCACCATAGTAGCCAGTACTAGGCAAGGTGATGAAACCCACTGCAGGAAATGTGATGGGCCACAAGTGTGTCCATATGACACACACATGCCAGTCAGGGAGGCTCACATACCCAACAACAGTCTCAGCCAGCAGGACAGGTGTAGACAGACACAAACTAAGTCTGTGTTAAGGCCTCTGATTGATGGCTATGGGTAACCTCCCCCCTCCAGGCCTACACAGACAGACTACAACAGGTCAGGCAGCGGGATGCTAGTTCTGAGACAGACTACAGCAGGTCAGGCAGTGGGATGTTAGTTCTGAAGGGTAAGAAGTCAGAAACTGAAATGTAGGTCAATCAAACCTAAGACCTGTACTACACTGATATGCCTCTAGTCAGCATGATAGGTTAGAATACAGAATTAAATGTAGTACCTGACATACCAGTACAGTCATAGCAAATGTGTACAAGTGTCAGGTGTGCCCCCTCCATTCCTATGTAGAAATGTAGTAACAGTAAGGTGTGCCCCCATCCTATGTAGAAATGTAGTAACAATCAGGTGTACCCCCAATGCTATGTAGAAATGGGGGGCACACCTGTTACTACATATCTATGTAGACATGTAGTAACAGTCAGGTGTGCCCCCCAATCCTACATAGAAATGTTGTAACAGTAAGGTGTGCCTCCCCCAATCCTATGTAGATATGTAATAACACACAGGTGTGTCCCCCAATCCTATGTAGAAATGTAGTAACATGTATGTGTAGGTATAATAATAGTGGGAGCACAGATTACCTGAGCTGGCCAAGGTAGCAGGATAGATTGTAGCATGTTTACAATATGTAGGTCTGCGTGTGTTAGGTTGGTGTGTGTTGTATATTGTGTGAGAGTGGTCAGTATGTATGCATGGTAAGGTTTGTCCTGGTGGCCATTGCCCAGTACTGCTGATGACAGGGCCAAGTTCTCACAACTGCAGTGCCAACATAATGCTTTCCAGTATAACACATTCCATCAGTAAGCCATAGTAAATGTTTGGAAGTAATATGTGTCACCATCTGAAAGATGGACATGGCATGACTGTCGGCCCAGATATACAAGCAGTACACAGGGGGAAGTACCCCAGACAGACAGTGTATAATATGTAACTGTCCAATGGACACACCCTTGTCATTGTATATACAGGTTTGCAGCACATTATCTGGGCTTGTAGTAGGGAATACCGATGTCATCTGGCCAAACACTGACTGACCACAAAGGTCATAGGAATGATGTACTGAGAAACAGCTGATGTTCCTGCACAAGCCGACATAAGTGGAATGCCTCATGCATATCTATGAGTCAGATGCAAGTAGTGGCCATAGCACACATGCACCCAGCTCACCCCACAGGTACCTCTCCGGCCTTATCCCTGCTGTTAGGAATGAGTACAATATGACCCCCACCTGTGTATGGCAATAGCAAAAGAATGCAGCATGCAGAGCAGGTGTCCCATGCAGGTGTGTCCCTAGCTGTAAGCAGCACCCTGCCAGCATCACCACCACTGGACCAATACTGACAGAAAGTATTGGCATGAACAACTTGTGCACCTACCCTGTCACCCCAGGGGAATATAGTGTATCGCAGTCTAGGACTGTAGGACTGACAGAATGCAACATCCTGCTACAGCTGGCCTGCATCACTACCAAATGGCCTACAGTTCACTGCCAAAGTCCTGTGTCTCACCCGTACTGCCAATGTATGTTATGTCATAGACTCCCAAATAACAACATAACACAGTCCACAGAACCCAAATGCAAGGCCATGTGGACAAATCACAGTAACATGTCCACAGTGTCCCACTGCATGAACTGTGGACCAACACCAAATTACTGCTGTGATGAGGTGATAACTATAGGGACAATATCAGAGAATGTTCGCATAATGTATGGAAGAGGATAGAATAATAGAGGGGGGGGTGAGGGAGCATGGGCGGCATGGAGTGGATGAAGTCCGAAACTCAGCCGTGTGCACATACTATCCCTGGCTGCAAACACAAGAATGGGTGGCTACAAACCTGCTCATAAACCACAGTGTGTAGGGGGTAATGTCCAGAATTATGACCCCTGCCTCTGGGTAACCTGTGTGAATCTGTACAGCTGTGATGTATCGCCACAGCAAGCTATGGCCATACTGTCACTTTGATGGATGTACCAGCATGGGATCCTCTGCCACCACTGTAGCAAGGTGCTGAACCATTTACACAGACCCAGCAGCAAGTGTCTGCAGCTTCCCCTCCAGAATGGCATGAATGTGCAAGAATATGTAGGCTGCTGACCACAATACTGGACACAGCTGCATTCACCCTGTGTTCTCCAGGACATCACTGCAAGCAAATATGTCTACCTGACAGTACTTTATTACATAGAACATCACAGTGTATAACACTACATATGTCTGAACATCTCTGCTAACACCAGGACCATGTAGCAGAAGCAGCACAGACACAATTACCTACAGTAACCCACTATCCTTTGCCCATTTTGACCCAATATTGTCAACTGAACTACAGATATCCTGCAGAAAGTGTTTGCTACCTGTAGGTGTAGAACATAAAAGTCTACAGTACAATCTACCTGGAATGGATTCATACATTCAATACAGTAGGTCATACTGGGCATGCTCCCACACTTAGAGAAGTGAAGGCCATGTCAGACAACAAACTACTGAAAGATAATGTTGGGCATGCTCACACACTTAAAGAAATGAAGCCCATGTCTGGCAACAACAGTCGACCATACATATCTGACAGTCGCAGATATTAGTGCATACACTCCTCAGTACGCACCAGTCATGCTTTGCACACACATTGGATAGGAATACACACATATATCCAAGGACAACACACTATAATAGGCCAAATGTACACATACAAAGATGTGTGGAAGAGAGTGACAATGACAAAAAGCCTTCCATCATGAGGCCTGTCCCACCCAGCACACATCCAATTGGCTAAAACCACATGATGTGCAAATGTCAATCACCATAGACATATGCCTCTGGAATCCCTCAGCATTATAGTGTCTGTGGTGCTAATGCTAATTGTGCAACATGACTGTACAAGTTAGTACCCATCTAGCAGTTGTATACAAGTACCTGTGGAATATAAACCTGTGTGTGCCTGAGTGTGGTGTCTGCCTCTAGATGAATGGGTTATGGCCCATGCGCACCACACTGCACTTCCCATTGCCCTACTATTGCAAGCCTACTGATGTCTTCACCTTGAAATACACCTTTGGGGACATAATAACCCATTAATCTCTGTGGTGCGCCCTATAACTACGTAATGCTGTAGTGTGATGTCCTAGTCAGGTAGGTGTTCTAATCCCAGATGTGACAACTGTGTTTGTCTGTGTAGGGATCAATGCTTTTAGGCCAGTCACACACACTATAATATCAAATGCCCTACTTTGGCATGCCTGCTGATGTTATTAAGTTTGAAATACACCTTTGGGGAAGGAGTAGCCCAGTAATCTCTGTGGTGTGTCCTATAGCTGCGTAATGCTGTGGTGTAATGTACTAGTTGGGTAGGAGTTCTCATCCCAGACGTGGCAACTTTGTGTGTGTGTGTGTGTGTGTGTGTATCTGTGTAGGGATCAATGCTTTTTAGGCCAGTCACACTCCCTACAATATCAGCAGTCACACTCCCTACAATATCAGATGCCCTACTTTGGCATGCCTGCTGATGTTATTAACTTTGAAATACACCTTTGGGGAAGGAGTAGCCCAGTAATCTCTGTGGCGTGTCCTATAACTGTGTAATGCTGTAGTGTGATAAACTAGTTAGGTAGGAGTTCTATGCCCAGACATGGCAACTGTGAAACTCTGTGTGTGTGTTTGGTAGTGTGTGTGTGTGTAGGGAGCAATGATTTTTTGGCCATTCACAGTCACTACGTGCACCTACAAATGGAGAACATTGATAAATGTGCAGTAACAGAGACCTGATCCAAGCCTCCAGAGAGCACCTGTGCAATACCACGTACAGCTCTCGCCACACCTGTTAGCCACCAAACCAGGACCAAAACAATAAAGATTTAGGAGTGTCCATATTCACCAAGGATATTCAAACCACCAGGCTACTTGCCCAACAGAATGTGTCTGAAATACTCCCGGTGCAACTAACAGTAGATTAGACTGCATTCCAAATTGTATAGCTTGCTACAGATTCCCCACCATGCCCAGTGATACCCACTACAGCCTTTGAAACATACTGTGAAATATTATGATACAAGCAAACACCCTAATACTGGGTGAGTTACACTACCCTGCCATTAACTGGGAAAACTACTTGTGTACCAATACATGTGTCCAACGGTTCTTGGAAGTCATAATTTCCATGCCCTGTATCATATAACCCATAGTCCCACTAGGGGCTCAAATATCCTAGACCTGGTCATTACCAACATGGGACATCAATACTCCACACCTATCGTCACCCCATTTGTGGTCAGGTATGACCATGAGCTAATCACCCTTAACATCAACATCCCTCTCCCACACCCCAGTAAGGACACCTCTGTAACACACATCTCCAAAGCCAATGTCATGCTACACATGTCAGATGTGGCTAACATCATGACACCCATGCAGAAGGGAACTAAAAGGACAACTGCTGAATCATACATGAAGGCACTGTATGAGCACATCCACTTGTGCATGAATCGTGCCATCCAATAGTGAGCCAAGATGCTCCCCATCCAAGAAAAGGATGCCAGTGTGGTGGCCCCTGCCATAAACATACTGTACAACAAAAGGAGGAAACTCTTGCAGAAATGGGGGACATTCCAGGATGCAACATACTCCCTTACTAGCTACAGTAGAAGGCAAAAAACCCCTCATAATATCCACCAAGGCTAGTTATGAATATAATAAAGCCACAGATGCCAAAGCCAACTCCAAGCCATTCCATAGCTATGTAAGGAATCTAAATGGCAATGCTCAGAACTGCTGTGAGCTACAACAGGATGATACTAAATCTACTCCTCCCAGGGATATTGCCAGTATCCTGGCAGATTGATTCAGTGCCAACTGCACCCCCCACCCAACCCCCAAAGAGCCCATCTCAACACAGATAGATTGCCATATGCCGGTAATAATGGCCACTTAAGTAAAAACCACACTCTACAGAGCTATGACAACAGCAGCCATGGGACCAGTCAACATCCCGGGCTGTGTACTACATGAGCTACAAACTGCACTTGCACCTCGCCTACGTGCCATGTGTAATCATAGCCACACCTCAGGCATTGTGCCCACTGTGTGGCGCACAGCTACAGTTATCCCAGTCTACAAGGGGGGGGGAGTCCACAGCCTCAGCAGTATGACGTGCCTGCTCTGCAAGGCCATAGAATGTATTATCATGAAAATTAAAACAAAGGCATTGGCAACCTGCAAACACTGGACCCTAACCAGGTTTGGTTTGTGAAGGGCCAATCATGTCACCGCAACCTGAATGACAACTGTGAATCCATCTCCAGAACCATGGATGAAGGTAAAGTGGTTCACACAGCCTATCTGGACCTTGGCAAGCCCTTCAAAACCATCCCCCAGTTTGGAATCATAGATAAATGTATAATGCTGGCCATTAATCCCAATGTCACCTGATAGGCTGCCAAACTGCTGTAATGACATAACCCACACTGTAGATGTTGGTGACACTAACCTGAGCCCCAGACTCATGACAGTTCAAGTACCTTAGAGTTCAGTCCTGGCACCACCTTTGTTCGGCATCTACTGCTCTGAAGTACAGTCCAACAGTAAGGGACACTGGCAAACAAAGGTCGCAGATGACTGTACACTGG
This sequence comes from Protopterus annectens, assembly GCF_019279795.1. NCBI lineage: Eukaryota > Metazoa > Chordata > Ceratodontiformes > Protopteridae > Protopterus > Protopterus annectens. The sequence goes on along the minus strand of NC_056733.1, from coordinate 407,827,717 downwards.
GAGCCAATATTGAATCCCCACATGATGTGGATATTCTACAGAAGGGCATTACAGAAAGGCATGCTTGGTGCCTGAGCCATGGCCTCAAGATCAATGCCAAGAAAAATATAGCTATCCTCATTGGGAAGGGACATGTACCTGTGAAGTACCACATAGGTGGCAGTACACTAAACACCTAAAGTGTGATAACAGACTTAGGGACACAGGTGGACAGTGGTCTCACCTTTGATAACCACATTGTCACAACAGTCAGGAAACCCACCTATGTGGCACACCTCCCACTAAGGGCTTTACATCCAGGAAAAAGAGCCCATTGTCCCCCTGTAGGCATTTCTAAGTAAACCCAGTACAGACTACAATGGCCTGTTACATATGTACCTCACAAAACATCTGCAACAAGTAGAGAGGCTGCAGACATACCTCATGAAATGACCACAGGCCTAAACCAGATACCATATGCTGACTGTCTGAAAATTAGCCAGCAATATGCACGTATGGTGTTCTCAGAGGCGATCTCTGCTTAACATAACATGCCATGTGAAACCCACAGCTTCTGGACATGCTACACTTAGAGAATTCCAAAGCCTCACAGCCACATGCTCCAGGGAACCAAATCCTGTCGTCACAATGAACAATACATGCATTAGGGATGTGTTCCTGACTTAGAGACTCCACAGACTCTGGAATAGACTGCCCACGCATGTCAAGCAGAATGCCCCTTTGGCCCTCTTCAAAAAGAACCTGGACAATTAGATGGGAGATAGGACATTTACTCCGGGGATCATGTCAGCTGCCCTGCTAGACAGGGGTGCAGGGAAGTATATATTGTGGGATGTCATAGCCAGAGAAATGTCATGTCTAGGCCCTAGGGCTAATAGCCTAGTATCAGCGTATGACCCTATGAACTACACCTTCCCTTGCCCATCCTTGGCAAGGTTGCTGATGTCATTCATTTTGAAATAAACGTTTGGGGAAGGAGTAGCCCAGTAATATCTGTGGTGCATCCTAGAACAGCGTAATGCTGTAGTGTGATATACTAGTTTGGTAGGGGTTCTATTCCTAGACATGGCAAGTGTGGATGTTTGTCTGTGTAGGGAGCAATGCTTTTGAGGCCATTCACAGTCAATACAACCTCCATTGCCCTTCTTTGGCAAGCCTGCTGATGTCATTCACCTTGAAATACACCTTTGGGGAAGGAGTAATCCAGTAACTGCCATGGTGCGTCCTATAACAGTGTAATGCTGTAGTGTGATATACTACTTTGGTAGGAGTTCTATTCCCAGACATGGCAAGTGTGGATGTTTTATTGTCTGTGTAGAGAGCAATGCTTTTGAGGCCATTCACAGTCAATACAACCTCCATTGCCCTTCTTTGGCAAGCCTGCTGATATCATTTACCTTGAAATACACCTTTGGGGGAGGAGTAGCCCAGTAATCTCCATGGTGTATGCTATAACTGCATAATGCTGTAGTGTGATGTACTAATTAGGAGTTCCAATCCTAGACATGGTAACTGTGAGACTCATTTTGTGTGTGTGTGTGTGTGTGTGTGTGTGTGTGTGTGTGTGTGTGTGTGTGTGTGTGTGTGCGTGCTTGTGCATGCGCGTGTGTGTGTCTGTCATTTGTATCCTGTGTGGAGGTGGCTGTGAGTGTGTAACAACTGGACTCATTGTTGAGCGGGTTTTGCAAATTTGTTATATGGTGGGCCTATTATATGTCACAATGTCCACCTAACAAGGATAACAGATGTCAAACAGCAGAGAGGCTAGGGTTGACAATCCATACCCCTACATGTGACATCAAGGCCTGGCTAACAATTTACACAACCCTTGTATTACCCAGAGAACACTCTCAACCCATGTCTCATACACAAACACACGGTTAGGCAATGACCGCTTTGTTGGTAGTTCCCTGCATACTGCCCACAGATAGTAACCATGGTGTGATTGCAGCAGACTACAGAGGGTATGGCACCCTGTCCCATCACTACAATAGACACATAATTGCAGACAGTGCGCCTTCACTATGTTCTCCACTGGACCCCTGTAACAACTGTAGTGCCATCAAATGCAACCCACAAAGGGCATACCATGCCTTAAACATATGTCCTGTATGGACAGATGCCACTGACACCAGGGAATACCTGTATCATGCTGTCAATGTAGGTGCAGGGTTAACCTGATGTCCATTGCCAGTTCCCACCACATGAGGTCAGGAATGGCACATCTGATGATAACAATCTGTGTACACAACATGGCCCAGACACCCCAGGTACAGTTCCACATGTCACAGAACATGCATGTGGGATGTGTGCACATCCCAGACACCGTCCATGTCACGGACTATAGAACATATACATAGCAAGCATTGCACAGCACTGGCCACCCACAATAGTAACCCAGATGACTGGATGGCGAATGCAGTACCCACCTGTGTGGGACAATCCAAACACTACACCCCTGAGCCACACTGCAGACCATGTGGCCTGATGCCAAGGTATACCCTTCACCTAGCCTTGTACAACCTTCTGGCACAGTCAACCACTACACACCTGTGAAGCAATGCACCCATGCATGTCAGTACTGGCACCCTGTGTCTGTGTGTGTGGAGTATAATGATTTCGACCCCATTCACACTCACTACACCTCCCATTGGCCTACTGAAGCATGCCATGTGATATCAGACACCTTAACATACCCTTTGCCCATATATCATCCTGATAACCCCTGTGGTGCATGTCATACCTGCTTATTACTGTATTGTGGCAAACTAGCCAGTTAGGAAGTCTTTTCTTGACCTTGCCAACTGTGTTAATGTGTGTGAGTCCCTGAGAAAGTGTGGCTGTGTCAACATTGACACCTGTTCATGTGGACAAGCACATGTACTACACCTACCTTATTGCTCCTATATCACTGTTGCAGATGCCACTCACCATCAGATATACCTTTGGACAGCTCCCCAACATGTACGCTCTGTGGCACATGCAATAACTGCATAGACATGTGATAGCAATACATAGTTAATCAGGGGTTTGAAACCCCGTACTGGTAAGTGTGTGACACAAACATGCTTAGGTTTCACTCTCCTACCCCCTCCCTGTCTTACTTTGTCTCTGTCCGTCTCTCTCTCACTCTCTCTCTGGTGGATGTGGAGAAGAACACCTGCTTTGCTTAGGCAGCAGCTTGTGTTTTGTAAGTGATGCTCATGATCAGCTGATGGCCTCTGCACAAATTGTAGTCCTCCTCTAGCTGATTGCATGTGGAACAGCTGTGGTAACATTCCCATAGCCAATTGCATGGAAACACACTCCAATATCTAGGAACATCATGTGGGTGTTGGCCCTTTTCATTCACTGTGAGCAGGACCTCATGTCAGTGTTTGGCAAACAGCATCACAGATGGTATTGGGCTTTACCTCTAATAACATACACTGTGAAGACAGGCCAACAAACAGGAGGGGGATGTGCCAGACATGACTACAGAATGTAAGTGTTGCTCTAATGCATTTGGAGTAATGTTGGTTTAACAGGGTGTGTGTGCATATGGCTGGTCTACATGATTTAATACCTGTCATGACAGTGTTATGTGTTTTAGGAAACTCTCACCTGTACGGTTATCTGCAGACTGGGCAGTGTTTGGAGTCTTATGATTCTTGTGTTGCTCACAGATCACCTATCTTAGAACTGCAGAAGCATAGTCTGAGGATTGCAGTCACTACATGGTGACAGCCATGAGAGTTACTGACTTCGTATCCCTCATAGGACATATGTCACTACAAACCCTGTTGCAACAGTAAATGTATGAAGGTATCAGAGCAACATGCCAATATTGGCCCAGTGTTTGTGGCTACAGCCACAAGTCTGTCAACCTTTGTACATATGTCATGCAGTAAGAGGTGCATATGTTCTGTACACCATTATTTATTGACATCATACCTGATAACAAGCCAGTCAGATATCAGACTGCTAAGCATGTTATGTATAGTAGGGGTTATTTCTGAGGACATAACCTGGGCATTCTGCGGTTGTGTGTACAGTACTGGGGTCTGTGTACTTATGGTGATTGTCGACAGTATGTGTATTGCGAATACGTACCTTGTCTTGTGCACAGACTGTGTAGATGCCATTGTTCTTGGTCCTGTTCTATCTGATGTTACATGCTGATCCAGTGTATGGTACCCTATCGGCTTACATGTTTGTAGGGCTAAACACACACATGTCCCATACCACAGACAGGCATTGGACCACACTGTGTTGTGACCCAGTTTATGTAGGGTTAGTGTGCGAGTGGCACATATGAGGATGGTGTTTATCAGACAGTCCGTATAGTATCATATTAAGCTTGTGTACCATATGTGGCTGTGTTCACATTGGTTGTGGGTATGCACTTTCTCACAGGTGTCTGTTACTCTGTGCTGTGACATGCCTGTAGAGCCTGCTATATTTGCAGGT
>NC_056733.1:407803268-407818268 GCF_019279795.1 Protopterus annectens | reverse complement strand
CAAGCAAATGTTAAAACACACCAGACTACAAAGCCAGCTTACACTATGTAGGCTTTGCTTACCAGTGCACAAATGTGCTTAGCTGTTATATTGCAGCAATGCTGACACCTGCTAAGCATGCCTCAGCCCTGGTAACCAGTGCTCATATCCTAGTCTGATAACATAGCAGGATAATGACATCTGTAATAAGAGTATGTAATGCCATGCAGAAAACATGCGTCTATGTGCCGTCATTACAGTAGCAAGGGGTGTGAGTGTCATGTCTGGGACACTTGAGTATATAAGACCTGTACATCACTCTTATTTGTGTGAATGTGTTACATACAAGGGTAGAAACCCAGGGTTACATGCAGTTACACTGGCATGTAATGTATCATGCCATTACTACTGTTGAGAATGCTTTTCCAAGCAAGAGTAGATTGCTAAATATAGTACTGGCAGCAAGCACCCCTGCATGCATAGATGGACTCTGAGGCCTCCCTGTCATGTTTCTGGTGTGTGAGCTGTGTCACCGTATATATCCCCTACTGGATAATGGTCTGACATGTGGAAAGCAACTGTAGACTACTGTCTGTACAGCACATGTCAGTGAGGGCTTCCGACATGTAGTAATGTCAGACATATTGGTGTCAGACACCTATCTGTCGACATTCATCCTACTACATAGCTAGTTGGCATGATGATGTCTGTCAGTCCCTGTACAGATGGCAGGTATCCTGCTTGGATACGTACAGTCAACCTATGCTTGACTGACACTGAAATGTCTGCCCAGCTGTGTTATAACTGGCACAGATAGGACACAACACCCTGTACGCACCACATGCCATGGGTACCTCCACTATACTACCACAGTCAACAGAACATGCTTGGTTACAGGTCGCCAACACAGACACTAACCATGTTTTGTAATACATGTTGCATACATGTCAACTGGATCACCTCAGTGGCCATTTGCAGGAGGCACCCAGAGGATTGGCTGATGCATGTCACTCTCACCCTGAGGGTCACCACAGTGGTGTCTGTAGATAGAGTGCCTGTTGGCACATGGCAGGTGGCATGATACCACTGTGCACATATCACCTACACTTCCCATCTCTCCATGGACAATAGCCCAGGTACACAACTATGACCACTTGCAGCGATGTACCCCACTACTGAAAAATGTATACATGTGCATTACTGAGGATATCAGTGTCTTTGTGTTAGTACACCTGTAGTTGGGAATACCCGGAGGCCCTTCACACCCACCGCAACATCCATTGCCATAGTTAGATGAGGCTGCTGCTCTACTGGACATTACATGTACTGTTATGCTCCTCTCTCTAACGGCTATCTGAGCATTGCAGTACCAGAACAACAGTGTTGTACAAATGGGTTGATAGGCATGGGATACCCACTGAGTTCTGGCAAGTGTGTGTATGTGTGCATGTGTGTATGGGTCACAGCATTCTGAGGCCACATACTCCTATTACAATGCACATTGCCACACAGTATTATGTATTGTGATTTTGCTGCACTTAGGTGAGGCATGACAATGAATCACCATACTATGCCTGTGGCATGTGCATTAGATGCATATCCCTGTAGCACCATGGTTGAGATGGACAATGAGTTGTATCACAGTCGTGGTCAATGTGTGATGGTGGGTATGTCAGAGTGTCATCATGGGTTCCAGTGTGTACAATATCCACAGTGGGGGGTGGGTGCTGTGTACATTTTCATTACACCATGGTACCCTCGGCACATGTCCTATGTACCACTGTATGGTGTCCACTGTCACCATCAACCATACAGGTAACTGATAACACAGTCTAGCCAAGTTATGCATGTGCTGTGTGCAGCCTACCTGTAATACATTGGGCACACTGAGAATGTACAAGTCGAATTAAACCAAGAATATCACAGTCCACAGCACACAGGATCCGAGTTTAAGTAATCCAAACAGCAGGCAATAAATCAAGTTTCTTTTATTTCCAAAACAGCACACGTAGTCAGCTCTAAATAGAGCAGCAACACAGATAAGCCAAGCGCTTTCACCCAGTATATTACTAGGCTTTTTCAAGGCAAAAAACAAAGCTGTCCTTTACACATCAGTTTAAATAACCAGTTCAGTTAAGTGGTAACTCCACCCATCAATTAAAAGCTGATACCTTTGGTCTTGCTGTGAATGCAAAGGTAAAACAGTTTCTCAGTTTAAATCATGTGTTTTTTTGTAAGAAATACTTCTTAATATAGTCAATAGTGGTGATAATACCATGTAAAGTGCCTTATACAGTGTAAATTCATGAGGTACATCATAAATTAAAATAATGTTTAAAATTAAAAGTGATTGACTGTTTATTGTAGATTGGAGTTAAAATTCAATCACCTTTCTTGTCCCAAAAACTGGAATAAATAAAAAATTGATAAATAAATCAAACTTTTTACAGTAACATTGTGATAAATATAAAGCTTTCTACTGTTTCACATCACTGCCTGATAACAATAACAACAACAACAAGAGGAAGAGCCACAAAAGGTGAGAAAAGAACAAGGGAACCTATGGCTGACTACGTGTGCTGTTTTGGAAATAAAAGAAACTTGATTTATTGCCTGCTGTTTGGATTACTTAAACTCGGATCCTGTGTGCTGTGTACTGTGATATTCTTGGTTTAATTCGACTTGTACGTTCTTGGTTCATTGGTTACCATGGCAGAAGGAACGAGTACCACAAACTTTTTGCAAACACCTACGCTGCTTAGAAATGACCCGGAAGAGCTTCTGGTAACTCGAACGGAGTTCACGCAAGTGCTAAACCTGCTCTCGGAGCTGTCGAAGCAGGTTAAGGAGCAAAATGAACTATTGCTCCAAAAGCAAACTACTGGTCCTGATCAAATCACGGGAAGATCTAACGTTTCAGGGACAAATGTAACTGTTACCATGAGGGATCCTAAACCAGCGAGAGGCATCACATGCTTTTGGAATACCGAACGCAAGAGGCATTACAGGCTTCTGGAATACCAAATAAAACGGGACTTACTTATAAAGCACAGGGTAGAAAGGACAATGCAACAAAAGAAAACAACAAAGCTTTCAATTTTGGAGCCTGGACTGAGAAGCAATTTTATTTCCAACCAGGTACCATTGATTTGAACTATGACACTGGTATTGAAAATAGTTTTAATTTATTTAGGGACAAGTTATATTCCCTTAAAAGTAATCAATTAGAAATTGATTACCTAGAAGAATGTATTAGTGTATGCAGAGTTCCCAAGGGACTCCATTTGTTCAAGTTTCCTAACTGTGTTTGTGCAGGAACTGCACTTTATGACAAGCTATGTGGTATATTTAACCATGCTGGGTTAGAAATGTTAAAACTAATGGTTGAGGAATATGAGAATAAAGCAGAAATTCTTCTAGCTGATTTAAATGATTTAAACCAGAATGTAATTAACAATGAACACTTTTTGAGTATTAAGAAAAATTACGATAATGTATTCAATGAAATTGACCAGCACTGTGTAAAGATTTTAAACAGAAAAATTAGGAAACTTGAGAAAGACCTTAGGGAATACCAAGATGGCACAGCTTACCCTATTTCTACTGTGAAAGGGTTTAGGAACAACAATGACATGTTTGTAAATCAGGTAGACAAGGAAATGGAGATCCCTTTTAGCCCAGAAAGGGTCAACAATGACAATTTAAGAAGAAGTGAAAGAATTGCTGAAAAGGGTAGGAAGAACTCACATAGGGATTTTCAGCAAGCTCACAACAAAGGAGCGGGGGGACGAGGCATCAGAACCTGAAGTGGAATTGAGTAACTTGCAGGGGACACTTTTATTTGACGTAGTGTCACCCTGGGTAGTACTGAACACCAGAAACCAGGAGAGTGTTGTCAACGCTGAACTACACACACCCCCCGACCCCTTTCAGAATTTAATTTGTAGGAAGGATAATTTCACTATCTTTAACTTTACTGACTTACAAATTGAAGACAGATATTTTTCTTTGTTTTCTAAAGGTTTTAACTTTGTTCCTCTCACCTTCATTGACCCTATACACACTCTTATTGATTTTAAACTTTTTATTAGACAACTGAATCTTAGGTTGTTTTTTAAAGGGCAGGAATTTGTTAACCCAACTTTGAGTAGAACCAGTACTTTTAACCCACCCACCAACCCACATTTGAGGGTGTTTGAAGAGATGGTGGAGAAAGAAATCAGGAAACTGGATGTAGGTAAGAGGCACGAGCAGCCCCCCAACCTTAGTAACAGTGAACTTAATTTAATCAAAACCCTCACAAAGGAGGGATGTCGGGTAATGAAACCTGACAAGGGTGGAGAGGTTGTCTTGATGTACCAAGTAGACTACCAGTATCCATCAGATGTTACAGGATGTGGAGCAATACGAGCTAGTGTCTTCTAATGAGATTGACTTAGCACACTCTAAAATTAATTACTACCTTTATGATCATCTGCTCCAGGGTACTATCAATGAACAATTGTATAATTATTTTAATGTGGCAAAACCAAAAGTCCCTGTCATATTTGGAATTCCAAAAACCCACAAAGGGCTGGATCCTCTTGGATTCAGACCCATTGTGGCAGGGGGGGGGTGTTACAGAACCTCTGTCTAAATTCATAGAATATGTCTCCAAAAAAGTGCTAATCCCCGCTGACCACATCTGTAAGGACTCCTGGCATTTCCTTAGAACCATTCACCGTAGACTGTTTTCTGCCGACCTGTTAATGGTTACCATTGACATAAAGGACCTTTTTCCAAGTATTCCACACATTGTGGGTCTGGAATGGTTTTCACAGGTGCTAATTTCAAGTGGTGCACTAAGTGGTAGAACCATCAACTTGGTCAAGGAATTAATGGAGACGGTTCTGGAGAATAGCTACATTTTCTTCAATGGGGAGTTCTACAGGCAAAGAAAAGGTGTGGGGGCTAGCTGTGCCACTGTTTATGCAAATTGTGTGCTTTATTACTGGGAACAAAGATTTGTTTTCAACACAGACTGGGCATCTATGATTAGGCACTATTCCAGGTATTTGGATGACATCTGCATCTTGTGGAATGGGTCCCTGCAGGATTTGGAGAGGTTCTTGGATTACATCAATAGTACTACTAGCTTTCTGAAATTTACCTACACTATTGACCAAGATACCTTACACTATTTGGATGTAACTTTAACGAAGGATTACACCCATCACTGTTTTCAGTCCAAGGTGTATAGGAAGCCCACGTTCTCCAATGCCTATCTCCACTTTAATAGTGGGCACCCCTATTATCAAAAAAAAAAATATTGTGGGACAGTTGATCAGGGCCTCCAGAATGTAGCTTGCAGACACTATGAGCAAGAAATCAAGGTCTTGTACCAATTTTTTTGGAAAAGGCCTATCCGGTGAACATGATAAACCAATTGATTTTGGAGGTTACTGGTAAGGAAATGGTCTTCCAGCCCTTTGGGCACTGGTGTACCTTTGGTGGAAGAATCGGTAAAGAAAAAGACTGACAAGTTTAAGGATAGTTTTTCACACACCTTTTCTTCCAGTTCCCATGACTTGGAAAACATTATTAGAAAATACTGGCCCATAGTATCTACTAATGTTGATCTCAAACAATTTTTTCCCCTGATGCCTAGTTTTATTAGAAAAAGAGGTAGAAACTTGAAAGATCTGTTTGAAGGGAGAAAAAATATGGGTTATGATACTAGCAATCGGAGGCCTGGCACTTTAAAATGCGGTCAATGTAAGCAATGTCAATTTATGTTTGACCAAGATATCATTACAATTCCCTCAAGAAGGTTCAAATATAAGTTTCACCAGCATTTTAATTGTGCAACTAAAGGGGTGGTATACCTGGATATTTGTACTTTCTGTTCTGGGTTTTATGTTGGTAAAACCGAGACAGCTTAGATATGACATTACTAAATGTAAGGACACCAATGCCTTTTATAAACATTCCCAGACATGTGAAGGCATGAACCTTAAATTTCTAGTATTGGAGCAGGTGGTGCCAGACCCACGAGGGGTAACTGGGGGCTAAATTGGAGACTAGAACTGTTCTGGCAGTTGAACTTGGATGCCTGTACTCCTCCTGGTATGAATGCCGGCCTAAACATTAGCAGTATTCTAAAAATGAGAAGAGCATGGTTATAATGTGTGACCATCTAGTGCAATTTTGTATAGGTTCCCTTGTTCTTTTCTCACCTTTTGTGGCTCTTCCTCTTGTTGTTGTTGTTATTGTCATCAGGCAGTGATGTGAAACAGTAGAAAGCTTTATATTTATCACAATGTTACTGTAAAAAGTTTGATTTATTTATCAATTTTTTTATTTATTCCAGTTTTTGGGACAAGAAAGGTGATTGAATTTTAACTCCAATCTACAATAAACAGTCAATCACTTTTAATTTTAAACATTATTTTAATTTATGATGTACCTCATGAATTTACACTGTATAAGGCACTTTACATGGTATTATCACCACTATTGACTATATTAAGAAGTATTTCTTACAAAAAACACATGATTTAAACTGAGAAACTGTTTTATCTTTGCATTATATTTTTAACACAGCAAGACCAAAGGTATCAGCTTTTAATTGATGGGTGGAGTTACCACTTAACTGAACTGGTTATTTAAACTGATGTGTAAAGGGCAGCTTTGTTTTTTGCCTTGAAAAAGCCTAGTAATATACTGGGTGAAAGCGCTTGGCTTATCTGTGTTGCTGCTCTATTTAGAGCTGACTACGTGTGCTGTTTTGGAAATAAAAGAAACTTGATTTATTGCCTGCTGTTTGGATTACTTAAACTCGGATCTTGTGTGCTGTGGACTGAAACATTGGGCACACTGACAAGTTAGTTAGCACTGATAGGCCCAGGTTTCTCGGATGTGTGTCTGCCTGTTATGTGTCTGTTAATGTGTATATGATGGTATGTCACACTATGTATTGTCCATATAAAACCATTACATCCCCCTTTGCCATACTGTACATGTCTGGAGATGTTCTACATGTAACTTGGAACACACCTCATCCTAAATGCTGTGTGGTATGTGCAATGAAAGCCACACACTTCAGTAGCACTACATACCTAGGTAGGGGTCTAGTCCCATTGTTGTCAAGTAAGAGTGTGCATGTATGTGGAAGGCTCTACATCAGGTTGCTGATTATACATGTCCCGGGGAGGTCACCTGTCCATGTGGCACAGGCAGTAGGTCTTATACAGACCTGTGACATGTGTTCAGCTATACCCAGGATATGTTACAGCCATGGTGTCACCACAGTGCCATACCCCTTGTGGAATATGACTGCAGACCATCCTCCTGCTGACACATGTACACCTACAACACAAATGGATAACATTATGGAGACCACAATCGCTCAGTGTTACTAACAGATATAATGCATTATGGCTGGGCAGCTACACTACCTGACATATAAGCATTAAACATTACTGCTGACAACATGTTATACAGCAGTACATTGGTACACTGTAGTACAGTCACCATGTGCATCAAAACCATATTAGCCTGTTCCTGCATTGATGTTATGGATGACAGGGATGTAGCACAGGTATCATCATATGCACAGGGTGTGTTGTTGGTTTGCCGGAGACCAAGGGTGGGCCATACATTTGACACCATGTGTGTGGGTGAAGAGTGTAATTAGGTGATATGGGTGTGGTGATGTGGTGTGTGTAGGTATAGGGTTGCCCTAGGTGTGTTTGTATAGTGTGTGGGTATGCATGCACACAGTTCTGCCATGTGGCTGCCTTATACAGGTGTTTCTTGGACAGCTGCAGATGATACCTGGCAGGGTTTGCAGTTCACCGCCTCTGGCCACGGACATGCAGACTGTGCCTGCCAGGGGTTCCATGGGCATGTCCAGATACAGGCCTCAATGTGCTACACTCCCCTGATGACAGATGTCCACTGGAACCAAGTTCCTCCTGGGACTGGCCAGGGCCATGTGCACATGGCCTGCTGTGGTGTGGTGTGGAGAGTGCCCCCCCTGCAGTGCTGGGGCTGGTACTGCCACTGTGGGAGCACCCTGGTGTCCTTGCACATCCACGTCAACTGCCAGCTGTTGGTGTTGCTGGCCTATATCCATGCGGCTATTGCCCCACTCCCACCACATGTTTGAGCACGGACAATCCACAGTCGATGAGGCCCACCATCTCACCCAACCACCGATCCATGACCTCAGTATAATCACGGAAGGCACCTGCAAGTTCATGGAAGTTGTTGCTTACAGATGAGAGATCAGCCGTCTGCAGCCTCAGACCCGGTCTGGTGTACAGTTCCATACGTGCCTGCGCCCCATGACAGTCTGAAACATGCATCTGATGGTACCAGTTGTGGCACTTCTGCCAGGGGCATGATGACCAGTGGCCCTCCCATAAGCATCCTGGTACATCTGCCTTTGTGGTACCCTGCTGGACATTTGGCTATGCCTGCTGTGTCCAGACACAGCAGGCATAGATACCACACTCTCCTGTGCACTGTCAACTGCCAACTGTCCATCTGCTATGGCCATTGGTGATGGGGTATCTATAAGCACTGTGACTGTGTGCGAGGAAGGGGTGGCTAACAGGGGGATGTCAAACAATGGTGCAGTTTTGGCCTCTGACATCCCCGCCTTAGCCTCAACAGTCCTGTCATAATTTTCAATGTTTGTATGGACACCAACATCAGATTGCATGCAGGAGGGACCCTGACCCACCTCGCCACCTGTATGAGGAAAACAAAAAATGCACATTAAGACCTGTACGGCATTGCATAACAGTACACATACATACACACACACACACACTGAAATTCCACCATAATACCTACCTGTCCCTGGGTTTACAGACAGTCCCAAGTTTATTCACATAAATTCCCCATCCTGCATCACACCTGGTAACATATACTCATTAATACCACTCATTAATGTATCATTCTTCTAAATGTCTAGACAAGTGATCACAGCACATGATCTGTTACTCCATTAACTCTTTGACTTGATTGGAGTAGGTTTTACAAGGCCTCACTGCTGTCATCCAGTGTTCACCCTGGGTATGTCCGGACATTGTGAGCATGGCCCCCATATGTTAGGGGCTACTACGTTCACTCAATAATATCACACACTGGAGTGTCATACGTAACTATTGCTCAGTAGATGCAAGGTCTGCTGCTCAATCGGCTTATTATGTGGGCAACAGTAATATATGAATACAATCCCTGGTGTTGTCTAGTAATTCCCCAATGCATCTGTAGTGCTGCATACGTGGGTAGTCATTTACCCTTCTGCAGATTGCAATTGTAACAGTATACATGGTGTCTAGTGTCCCTCCCAATGCATGTTCCATGTTACAGACCTTATTATACTATCAGCTGCTTTGAGATTATATATCAGACAAGTATTTCTGGTGTCTCATGTGTCAGTCCATGTACTGCACGATTCCAAAGGGAAGTACTGACATATGAGCACCCCACAATCACACATGTGCATACATGGACACCCACACAAACACACCCACATGTACACACACACACACACATCCTACATGCATCAACCCTCTCCACTTCACCAGATTGCACTTACAGACAAAATAAACCCCCCCACACACACACACACACACACACACACACACACACACACACACACACACACACAAATACACACCTACAGGTGAGGTTGCACAAGGATAGTACACACAGACCTTCCATGACCCATCTGTCAACATGCATAACATATGGTACTCAACAGCATGCAGTGCAGATATAGTTTATCCATGCTACAACAGTATACATGTGTGTGATGCATGGCCTGTGTTAGTAAATGATGGCCCTTCCCCTGGAAAACACTGCACCCATGTACACAGTATTGTTCTGCACCTGTTCTGCACCCTGCCATGTACTGTGCACCATGCCTCACAGGTGTACACACCATTGCTGAATGTGTATTACTGTGTCAGTTATGTCTGCTCTAATGCTCACAGCCCCTATGTGTTTGTCCAACACATACCTGGGATGATATGTGGACAGATGTAATTTGTGAATGCCTAGTGTCTGATTTACAGATCTCAACATCAGCGGTGCATGTATGACCGATACAATACTATTACACTGACAACCATCAAACCTTACCATGGCTATGGGGAGTGTACACACCCTGATTGATATGGTGCCCTCTTCCTTGATATGCCATGAGTCCACATCACTGAATATGTTAACATTACATGAGCCTGATATGTGACATATGTCATGTACATTCAAATGCAGTGTCTAACAAATGTGTTAGTTGTGCTGATGTTGACCGCAATGCATACACGTTTTGGGTGCATATGTGTGCACACCCATATCATGACGTTTTGTTGCAGCTACTGTTATGTGTACTACAGCAGTCACTATTCCTGGCAGGGGTATACTAGCATGGGCCATCTGCATTTGCCAGTATATAGTCAATCTGCCCTACACATGTCCGCCAACTCTGCATGATTGCAGGTTCATCTCATGTGCACTTCCCTTGGAGTTCACACACTGCTGCCACTATTGCTATGGAGTCAGGGTTACATCTGACACAGTTCCTGAACCTGACTGTGTGCAGATACAGCCATTCGTAGCATCCTTAGGATCCCTGCTGCAGTGCACTGGTGTGTCATGATGACACCCCTCCCCACCTTCAGCCTTTTTGCAGATGCTTGACAACTATGGCCTAAACATGTGTGTCAATTTGCAGTGTCCCAAACACTGAACACCATGTGTAACAGCCTAGTCCCAGCTAATGAATGGCAAACATACAGGTGTACACTGGCACCAACACAGTAGAGATGGGGATGGCGGGCCTGAGGTGGGGTGAGGCATTGGTTGTGCAGCACATGTATCTTACATGATACTGTCTGTAGGTTTCCAACGTGATCATGGTACACCAGTACATATTGCAATGCATGACTGTTGGGAACCACTTCTGTTATGCATACACTACATGTAGAGAGGCCTGGCTGATGTTTCCTGTGGTACAGCTGTCACATCTGATTACCCTAACCCATAGGCCACACACTTGCAGAGTCCAGGCAATTGCTAACATGGGTACTGCACAGCCAGTACTTGTTGGACATTCCTGCAACCTCCTTAGTGTTGTGGCATGTTACTGGGCAGCCTGCATGACCAGTTTGCTACATGTGACATCATTTGTCTTGGATGGCCATCTGTTTATTTCCTGCATCATTCCTGTCCCATACATCCTTGCCACATAAATGATTGTCTGCACTGTTTGCCATGGCTTATGCAGTGATGAGGTATGGCTACATGTCCAGCTCATGGGTGCTACCTGTTGGGTATGGGGCTCACGCCATGTCATGTAAGATGTGTGCAAGCCATGCCTGCCTCTGTTGCAGGTAAGTGTGCACATTTGATGGCCAGACGTCTTGGACAGCAGACCAATACGTGGTGCGACATTGGGGATGTGTACTTGCTGAAAGGTGCATTTCCATGACAGATGTCATTTGTGAATGCCTAATGTCTGATTTACAGATCTCAACATCAGCGGTGCATGTATGACCGATACAATACTATTACACTGACAACCATCAAACCTTACCATGGCTATGGGGAGTGTATACACCCTGATTGATATGGTGCCCTCTTCCTTGATATGCCATGAGTCCACATCACTGAATATGTTAACATTACATGAGCCTGATATGTGACATATGTCCTGTACATTCAAATGCAGTGTCTAACAAATGTGTTAGTTGTGCTGATGTTGACCGCAATGCATACACGTTTTGGGTGCATATGTGTGCACACCCATATCATGACGTTTTGTTGCAGCTACTGTTATGTGTACTGCAGCAGTCACTATTCCTGGCAGGGGTATACTAGCATGGGCCATCTGCATTTGCCAGTATATAGTCAATCTGCCCTACACGTGTCCCCCAACTCTGCATGATTGCTAGTTCATCTCATGTGCACTTCCCTTGGAGTTCACACACTGCCGCCACTATTGCTATGGAGTCAGGGTTACATCTGACACAGTTCCTGAACATGACTGTGTGCAGATACAGCCATTCGTAGCATCCTTAGGATCCCTGCTGCAGTGCACTGTTGTGTCATGATGACACCCCTCCCCACCTTCAGCCTTTTTGCAGATGCTTGACAACTATGGCCTAAACATGTGTGTCAATTTGCAGTGTCCCAAACACTGAACACCATGTGTAACAGCCTAGTCCCAGCTAATGAATGGCAAACATACAGGTGTACACTGGCACCAACACAGTAGAGATGGGGATGGCGGGCCTGAGGTTGGGTGAGGCATTGGTTGTGCAGCACATGTATCTTACATGATACTGTCTGTAGGTTTCCAACGTGATCATGGTACACCAGTACATATTGCAATGCATGACTGTTGGGAACCACTTCTGTTATGCATACACTACGTGTAGAGAGGCCTGGCTGATGTTTCCTGTGGTACAGCTGTCACATCTGATTACCCTAACCCATAGGCCACACACTTGCAGAGTCCAGGCAATTGCTAACATGGGTACTGCACAGCCAGTACTTGTTGGACATTCCTGCAACCTCCTTAGTGTTGTGGCATGTTACTGGGCAGCCTGCATGACCAGTTTGCTACATGTGACATTATTTGTCTTGGATGGCCATCTGTTTATTTCCTACATCATTCCTGTCCTATACATCCTTGCCACATAAATGATTGTCTGCCATGGCTTATGCAGTGATGAGGTATGGCTACATGTCCAGCTCATGGGTGCTACATGTTGGGTATGGGGCTCACGCCATGTCATGTAAGATGTGTGCAAGCCATGCTTGCCTCTGTTGCAGGTAAGTGTGCACATTTGATGGCTAGACATCTTGGACAGCAGACCAATACGTGGTGCGACATTGGGGGTGTGTACTTGCTGAAAGGTGCATTTCCATGACAAATGCATGCAGTCAGCACCTCAACTGCTGCTTCCACTATATTTTATCTGGACTGTGTGCACACATGTTTCCAGTGTTTGTGAAGGTATGTATTCCCCATATTTGCTGCTCTAACCTACGATTCCATATTACACACTCATTGCTCATGTTGGGAACACATTGCAGGTTTTAAGGGTTGTGGACCACAGTATTATGATATGCTGTAGTGTAGATCTGTAACAGTTGCTATTGTAATACTGTTATATACACTGCTGTAGCACTGTATAAGGGCGAATTTTCACACATGTCCCTTCTGTAGGCCATATGTCCCACCATTATGTTTATCCCTGTGGACACATTTCGCAATGACAGGATGTTAGTTATATTGCAGGTATCTGACATACCCCATAGATACACCATCATGGCCACCACTGTGATGCAGTGCAGTTAACAGCAACAGTACGTGAACATGTACGGCATGCATTATGGGTAGGTGTGTTAGATGTGTGCATGTAGTATACCATAGCCATTACATGACCAGTGTATTGGCAAGCATGAACATAAACCATACTCACCTGCTACAGGCTGCTGCCTTGGTGGTATACCAGAGGGACCTGTATAAGTGTGTGAGAGATGTGATGTAAGTAGCCACAGCTGTGGCATTGCTACAGGGTGGGTGCAGCATTACAGTACATCAACAGTATAAGTGCACAATACTACAGCTTATGCACATCTGTTTATTATTACTACACAGCAACAGACTATATATATATATATATATATATATATATATGTGTGTGTATGTGTATATATATATATATATATATATATATATATATATATATATATACATAAAACATCTCACATATGCGTTATCTACCTGCACAGATGTGGGCATTGAGAAGCAGGTCGCTGCAATGATTCGGACCTGCTCATAACTGCGGTTATGCAGGCCGACATCATTGACCCTGTGGACTAGATCGTTCCTCAGGGCGGTCCGCTCCTGCCACTTATGGGTTGTCCTGCCAAAGAGCACCTGGTAGTGCTCTACCAGGTGGTTGAACATTACCTCATTTTCATCCACTGAATACACTGGTAACCGGCCATGTGACATCTTGCCTGAAAGACATAAAGATGGAAACAGCTCTGAGAAACTCATACAGCAAGGTAACCATAGTTCTTAATTCACATCTCTGTCTCTCCCCCACCATATCTGCGACAACAAACTGTTCACACAACTCTATAGGTATGGCTACAGCTTACCTACCATTGGGACATGTTTCATATTGTACCACACTTTGTGCTATGTGTTTGTAGCCATGTTCCCTCTGGGAACATTATCATTGCTGGCCTGTTACAGACAATGACACATGCATGCT
The DNA here is from genome assembly GCF_019279795.1 of Protopterus annectens. Classification (NCBI taxonomy): domain Eukaryota; kingdom Metazoa; phylum Chordata; order Ceratodontiformes; family Protopteridae; genus Protopterus; species Protopterus annectens. The sequence continues at coordinate 407,804,001 of NC_056733.1, read as the reverse complement.
ATTGTAAGTGCCACTATGGTTCCGTATATGCATGTGGTCTATTTGCTATGTGATTGCTGCACATCTGCCGTTATGTTTTATTGCGGATATCTAAGCATACTGTTGGACATGATCCAGGATTGGGTGGACTATTACTACCCACATATGTTCTATAACAGTGACACAGTAGCATGTTTAGGGAACAGTTGCCAGCAGAACCAGCTCTACCACCTCATCTGGCCATGTTACCAGGCCACATCACATGTGGGACCCACCCTGGGGCCTCCTCATCTACTGGTCCAGCACTACCTTCAGGTGGAACCACCTCAGAGGATTGTGTCCCCCCCTCCCTGGGGGCACACAAAGACATGATCCTGTCACCCGAGGTCAGGCCCATGGTCTGTTGCATAGGGAGCTCCACAGAGACTTGTGGGGTGTGCTACAGCACCTTGAGGCCCTCAGTACACAATCACAGGGTCCACATGCTCTTCCTGCTCAACCTCCAGGCCAGGCACCTTCAGGGCTGTGAAGCTGCTGTTGTGACTAGCAATGGGTGGGAGTCTTGTTCCCATTGTTTCCATATGGGGGCTCATGGGGCTTCCACATCACAGACCACACCCACCATCCAGGGTGTTTACCCACCAGATGTGTCATATACCACCCCTGTAGGCTGCCCTCTCTATCTTCCAACCCAGCCCACCTCCACAAATATACCTGCTATCATTTCCCACATTCCCATTACCACCTTCACAGA